>NW_027452859.1:0-33307 GCF_964194025.1 Convolutriloba macropyga
ACGTTCCCAAAATTTATGTAACAAAGTCCGACGATTGGTGCAATTTCGTTGCATTTTTCGTGCGTTTCAGGCCCTGAAACGCACGAAAAATGCAAGGAAATTGCACCAATCGTCGTACTTTGTTACATAAATTTTGGGGACGTTCCCAAACTTTCTGTAACAAAGTACGACGATTGGTGCAATTTCCTTGCCTTTTTCGTGCGTTTCAGGCCCTGAAATGCACGAAAAATGCAAGGAAATTGCACCAATCGTCGTACTTTGTTACATAATTTTTGGTAACGTTCCCAAAATTTATGTAACAAAGTCCGACGATTGGTGCAATTTCGTTGAATTTTTCGTGCGTTTCAGGCCCTGAAAGGCACGAAAAATGCAAGGAAATTGCACCAATCGTCGTACTTTGTTACAGAAAGTTTGGGAAGGTTCCCAAAATTTATGTAACGAAGTACGACGATTGGTGCAATTTCCTTGCATTTTTCGTGCGTTTCAGGCCCTGAAATGCACGAAAAATGCAAGGAAATTGCACCAATCGTCGTACTTTGTTACATAATTTTTGGGAACGTTCCTAAAATTTATGTAACAAAGTCCGACCATTGGTGCAATTTCGTTGAATTTTTTCGTGCGTTTCAGGCCCTGAAATGCACGAAAAATGCAAGGAAATTGCACCAATAGTCGTACTTTGTTACATAAATTTTGGGAACGTCCACAAAATTTATGTAACAAAGTACGACGATTGGTGCAATTTCCTTGCATTTTTCGTGCGTTTCAGGCCCTGAAAGGCACGAAAAATGCAAGGAATTTGCACCAATCGTCGTACTTTGTTACAGAAAGTTTGGGAAGGTTCCCAAAATTTATGTAACAAAGTACGACGATTGGTGCAATTTCCTTGCATTTTTCGTGCAGTTCAGGCCCTGAAATGCACGAAAAATGCAAGGAAAATGCACCAATCGTCGTACTTTGTTACAGAAAATTTGGGAACGTTCCCAAAATTTATGTAACAAAGTCCGACGATTGGTGCAATTTCGTTGCATTTTTCGTGCGTTTCAGGGCCTGAAACGCACGAAAAATGCAAGGAAATTGCACCAATCGTCGTGCAAGTTCTCATTTTTTCCCCGTTTTGTTCCCAATATATTTCCCAGCGGGAAAAAAAGGCAAAATTTCAGGATTTGTAAGTTTATGTAAGTATTTGTAAGATCTCATTTTTTCCCAGTGGGAACAATGGGGCACGAAACTTTCCCAATGGGAACACTGGGAAAAAATTGGGAAGCTAAACGGGATTTTTAGGGAAAAAAAGGTCCCGCCAAGAAAAACGGGAAATTTTAGGGAATCCCGTTATAAATTAAGGGAAACATCCCGGGCGGGAAATTTTAGGGAATTCCGTTTTAATTTACAGTGAAAAATCACAGACGCCAGAACTCCGGTTAAGCCAATTTAAAAGTGTTAAATAAAAGTCATTAGGAAGAAACGAATAATTTCATTTGTACACAAAAAGCACACCGCGATTGTCAAAACGGGTGCACAATGTCTTCCCAGAGATCTATTTCCCACTTTAACGGTGGCTCCATACGTTTAGAACAACAAAAACTCAAAATAAATTTGAAAAAAAACGTCATTAAGAAGAGAAATTATTTCTTTTCACCCCAAAAGCAGTCTCTTGACGACCTTAGAGTTACACCAGAGAATTTTTATTAGCGCAAAAAACGATAAGAATTTTGAGACACATTGAAGAACCCAAAGCAAAGCCTTTCAGTGTCATAGAAACCTTATGGATAAGAGACACTATGAAAATTGTAAGCGAAGGTTGATAACTCCCTGACACAGAGGGTCGCCTAAATTTCTTAAAATACGAAACAAAATTTGGGAAACATTTGACAAAATTGCAAACGAAGTAATAAACAAATAATTGTAAATTTATAATCGTAAGTTTCATCAGATAGATCGGATTATTGACACCAAATTAATAAACAAAAACTCAGTTCATTGTTTTTCATTGCATTAATTGTTTTGTGTTGGAACACAATTATCACTTTTTTCACAATTATAACACGTCAAAGTATTCAAATTAACAAAAAAATTAGGCTCAAGCTCCAAACATTTTTCACACAACACAAAAGAGGGCTTTTGGTAGACAACAGCTACTTCTTGTCGACATATGGGACAGCTTGGCGCGTTGCTGAGAAACTGCTTGTAGTAATTAATTAGCCAAGTTCTGATGCAACCAGGACAAGCAGCGTGCTCAATCGAACCCGTTTCATGCAGAATACAGATTTCTTCCATTTCCTCCAAAC
This sequence comes from Convolutriloba macropyga, assembly GCF_964194025.1. Classification (NCBI taxonomy): domain Eukaryota; kingdom Metazoa; phylum Xenacoelomorpha; order Acoela; family Convolutidae; genus Convolutriloba; species Convolutriloba macropyga. The sequence goes on from NW_027452859.1 coordinate 2,286, forward strand.
AGAAGGGGTAATATGTATTGCTTGAAGACATTTCAAACACAATTTGAATAATATACGACAATTAGAGCAACAATTCCTGAAAAATATATAAAAGCAATATATCGGACTATTACAAAATCAGAAACATATCTTCACTTTTTCTAACGTAACGAACTGAATGTACAAAACTTTAAATTAGAAAAAAAAGTAGTCAGATTTTCCCTCAAATGAATTCTACTTACCTCAGGGCCAAGGGTTTTAATAGTAATAGATATTGACTGAACATGAAAATTTGTCAACTATAATTTTGGGAACCATCAATTCAAAATTAAGTTTCAAACAATACAATTAAAAACATAAACTTAATCACGGAACAGCTATTAAGCAAAACTGGAGTATAAATAAAATAAACTCAGAGAGATCTCCAAATGCGCTTTTTCAAATTTCAACTAGTCGTGCTCGAAAACGTTAACCAAATTGTTTCAATTCACCCCAGAAGCAGTCTCTCGACGACCTTAGAAGAACACTGGAAAACTATTATTAGCGCAAAATGACGTACGCAACCGAGTACTATCTATAGAAGTTTAAAAAAAGGCCGCAAGCCAGCCCGCAGGCTGGCTCACGGCCTCTGAACAATCTCACTATTTCTTTTCAAAAAAATGATAAAAACATCAAAGTTTTTGGCTCTTGGATAAAGAAGTAAACCGCGACTATCAAAAAGGGCGCATCATTTCTTCCCAGAGATCTATTCCACACTTTAGCGGTGGCTCCTTACGTTTAGAACAACATAACTTAAGACAAATTTGAAAAAAAACCTCATTAAGAACAGACAAATCTTTCAATTCACCCCAAAAGCAGTCTCTCGACTACCTTAGAATTACACCAGAAAATTTTTATTAGCGCAAAATGACGTACGCAACCGATTACTATCTATAGAAGTTAAAAAAAGGCCGCAAGCCAGCCCGCAGGCTGGCTCACGGCCTTTGAACAATCTCACTATTTCTTTTAAAAAAAAATGATAAAAACATCAAACTTTTTGGCTCTTGGATAAAGAAGTAAACCGCGCCTGTCAAAACGGGCTCATCATTTCTTCCCAGAGATCTATTCCACACTTTAGCGGTGGCTCCTTACGTTTAGAACAACATAACTTAAGATAAATTTGAAAAAAAAACGTCATTAAGAAGAGACAAATTTTTTCATTTCACCCCAAAAGCAGTCTCTCGACAACCTTAGAATTACACCAGAAAATTTTTATTAGCGCAAAATGACGTACGCAACCGAGTACTATCTATAGAAGTTAAAAAAAAAGGCCGCAAGCCAGCCCGCAGGCTGGCTCACGGCCTTTGAACAATCTCACTATTTCTTTTAAAAAAATGATAAACATCAAACTTCTTGGCTCTTGGATAAAGAAGTAAACCACGACTGTCAAAACGGGCGCATCATTTCTTCCCAGAGATCTATTCCTCACATTAGTGGTGGCTCCTTAGCTTTAGAACAACACAACTTGAGATAAATTTGAAAGAAAACGCCATTAAGAAGAGACAAATTATATCATTTCACCCCAAAAGCACTCTCTCGACGACCTTAGAAATACACCAGAAAATTTTTATTAGCGCAAAATGACGTACGCAACCAAGCACTATCTATTGAAGTTTAAAAAAAGGCCGCAAGCCAGCCCGCAGGCTGGCTCACGGCCTTCGAACAATCTCACTAATTCTTTTCAAAAAAAAATGATAAACATCAAACTTTTTGGCTCTTGGATAAAGAAGTAAACCACGACTGTCAAAACGGGCGCATCATTTCTTCCCAAAGATCCATTTCCCACTTTACCGTTGGCTTCTTAGGTTTAGAACAACACAACCTAAGATAAATTTGAAAAAAAAAACGTCATTAAGAAGAGACAAATTATTTCCTTTCACCCCAAAAGCAGTCTCTCGACGACCTTAGAATTACACCAGATAATTTTTGTTTGCGCAAAATGAAGTACGCAACCGAGTACTATCTATAGAAGTTTAAAAAAAGGCCGCAAGCCAGCCCGCAGGCTGGCTCACGGCCTTTGAACAATCTCACTATTTCTTTTCAAAAAAAATGATAAAATCATCAAACTTTTTGGCTCTTGGATAAAGAAGTAAACCGCGACTGTCAAAACGGGCGCAATATTTCTTCCCAAAGATCTATTCCCCACATTAGCGGTGGCTCCTTAGGTTTAGAACAACACAACCTAAGATAAATTTGAAAAAAAACGTCATTAAGAAGAGACAAATTATTTCATTCCACCCCAAAAGCAGTCTCTCGACGACCTTAGAATTACACCAGAAAATTTTTATTAGCGCAAAATAAAGTACCCAACCGAGTACTATCTATATAAGTTAAAAAAAGGCCGCAAGCCAGCCCGCAGGCTGGCTCACGGCCTTTGAACAATCTCACTATTTCTTTTCAAAAAAAATGATAAAATCATCAAACTTTTTGGCTCCTGGATAAAGAAGTAAACCGCGACTGTCAAAATGGGCGCATAGTTTTTTCCCAGAGATCTATTCCCCACTTTACCGGTGGCTCCTTAGGTTTAGAACAACACAACCTAAGATAAATTTGAAAAAAATGTCATTAAGAAGAGACAAATTATTTCATTTCACCCCAAAAGCAGTCTCTCGACGACCTTAGAATTACACCAGATAATTTTTATTTGCGCAAAATGAAGTACGCAACCGAGTACTATCTATAGAAGTTAAAAAAAAGGCCGCAAGCCAGCCCGCAGGCTGGCTCACGGCCTTTGAACAATCTCACTATTTCTTTAAAAAAAAAATGATAAAATCATCAAACTTTTTGGCTCTTGGATAAAGAAGTAAACCGCGACTGTCAAAACGGGCGCATTATTTCTTCCCAAAGATCCATTCCCCACATTAGCGGTGGCTCCTTAGGTTTAGAACAACACAACCTAAGATAAATTTGAAAAAAAAAAACGTCATTAAGAAGAGACAAATTATTTCATTTCACCCCAAAAGCAGTCTCTCGACGACCTTAGAATTACACCAGAAAATTTTTATTAGCGCAAAATGAAGTACGCAACCGAGTACTATCTATAGAAGTTAAAAAAAAGGCCGCAAGCCAGCCCGCAGGCTGGCTCACGGCCTTTGAACAATCTCACTATTTCTTTTCAAAAAAAATGATAAAATCATCAAACTTTTTGGCTCTTGGATAAAGAAGTAAACCGCGACTGTCAAAACGGGCGCAATATTTCTTCCCAAAGATCTATTCCCCACATTAGCGGTGGCTCCTTAGGTTTAGAACAACACAACCTAAGATAAATTTGAAAAAAAACGTCATTAAGAAGAGACAAATTATTTCATTCCACCCCAAAAGCAGTCTCTCGACGACCTTAGAATTACACCAGAAAATTTTTATTAGCGCAAAATAAAGTACCCAACCGAGTACTATCTATATAAGTTAAAAAAAGGCCGCAAGCCAGCCCGCAGGCTGGCTCACGGCCTTTGAACAATCTCACTATTTCTTTTCAAAAAAAAATGATAAAATCATCAAACTTTTTGGCTCCTGGATAAAGAAGTAAACCGCGACTGTCAAAATGGGCGCATAGTTTTTTCCCAGAGATCTATTCCCCACTTTACCGGTGGCTCCTTAGGTTTAGAACAACACAACCTAAGATAAATTTGAAAAAAACGTCATTAAGAAGAGACAAATTATTTCATTTCACCCCAAAAGCAGTCTCTCGACGACCTTAGAATTACACCAGATAATTTTTATTTGCGCAAAATGAAGTACGCAACCGAGTACTATCTATAGAAGTTAAAAAAAAGGCCGCAAGCCAGCCCGCAGGCTGGCTCACGGCCTTTGAACAATCTCACTATTTCTTTAAAAAAAAAATGATAAAATCATCAAACTTTTTGGCTCTTGGATAAAGAAGTAAACCGCGACTGTCAAAACGGGCGCATTATTTCTTCCCAAAGATCCATTCCCCACATTAGCGGTGGCTCCTTAGGTTTAGAACAACACAACCTAAGATAAATTTGAAAAAAAAAAACGTCATTAAGAAGAGACAAATTATTTCATTTCACCCCAAAAGCAGTCTCTCGACGACCTTAGAATTACACCAGAAAATTTTTATTAGCGCAAAATGAAGTACGCAACCGAGTACTATCTATAGAAGTTAAAAAAAAGGCCGCAAGCCAGCCCGAAGGCTGGCTCACGGCCTTTGAACAATCTCACTATTTCTTTTCAAAAAAAATGATAAAATCATCAAACTTTTTGGCTCCTGGATAAAGAAGTAAACCGCGACTGTCAAAACGGGCACATTATTTCTTCCCAAAGATCTATTCCCCACATTAGCGGTGGCTCCTTAGGTTTAGAACAACACAACCTAAGATAAATTTGAAAAAAAAAAACGTCATTAAGAAGAGACAAATTATTTCATTTCACCCCAAAAGCAGTCTCTCGACGACCTTAGAATTACACCAGAAAATTTTTATTAGCGCAAAATGACGTACGCAACCGAGTACTATCTACAGAAGTTAAAAAAAGGCCGCAAGCCGGCCCGCAGGCTGGCTCACGGCCTTTGAACAATCTCACTATTTCTTTTCAAAAAAAATGATAAAAACATCAAACTTTTTGGCTCTTGGATAAAGAAGTAAACCACGACTGTCAAAACGGACGCATCATTTCTTCCCAGAGATCTATTCCCCACATTAGCGGTGGCTCCTTGGGTTTAGAACAACACAACCCAATATAAATTTGAAAAAAAACGTCATTAAGAAGAGACAAATTATTTCATTTCACCCCAAAAGCAGTCTCTCGACGACCTTAGAATTACACCAGAAAATTTTTATTAGCGCAAAATGACGTATGCAACCGAGTACTATCTATAGAAGTTAAAAAAAGGCCGCGAGCCAGCCCGCAGGCTGGCTCACGGCCTTTGAACAATCTCACTATTTCTTTTCAAAAAAAATGATAAAAACATCAAACTTTTTGGCTCTTGGATAAAGAAGTAAACCGCGACTGTCAAAACGGGCGCATCATTTCTTCCCAGAGATCTATTCCCCACATTAGCGGTGGCTCCTTGGGTTTAGAACAACACAACCTAAGATAAATTTGAAAAAAAAAACGTCATTAAGAAGAGACAAATTATTTCATTTCACCTCAAAAGCAGTCTCTCGACGACCTTAGAATTACAACAGAAATTTTTTATTAGCGCAAAATGACGTACGCAACCGAGTACTATCTATAGAAGTTAAAAAAGGCCGCAAGCCAGCCCGCAGGCTGGCTCACGGCCTTTGAACAATCTCACTATTTCTTTTCAAAAAAAATGATAAAAACATCAAACTTTTTGGCTCTTGGATAAAGAAGTAAACCGCGACTGTCAAAACGGGCGCATCATTTCTTCCCAGAGATCTATTCTCCACTTTAGCGGTGGCTCCTTAGGTTTAGAACAACACAATCTAAGATAAATTTGAAAAAAAAACGTCATTAAGAAGAGACAAATTATTTCATTTCACCCCAAAAGCAGTCTCTCGACGACCTTAGAATTACACCAGAAAATTTTAATTAGCGCAAAATGACGTACGCAACCGAGTACTATCTATAGAATTTTAAAAAAAGGCCGCAAGCCAGCCCGCAGGCTGGCTCACGGCCTTTGAACAATCTCACTATTTCTTTTAAAAAAAAAATGATAAATACATCAAACTTTTTGGCTCTTGGATAAAGAAGTAAAACGCGACTTTCAAAACGGGCGCATCATTTCTTCCCAGAGATCTATTCCCCACTTTAGCGGTGGTTCCTTAGGTTTAGAACAACTTAACCTAAGATAAACTTGAAAAAAAAACGTCATTAAGAAGAGACAAATTATTTCAATTCACCCCAAAAGCAGTCTCTCGACGACCTTAGAAATACACCAGAAAATTTTTATTAGCGCAAAATGACGTACGCAACCGAGTACTATCTATAGAAGTTAAAAAAAAGGCCGCAAGCCAGCCCGCAGGCTGGCTCACGGCCTTTTAACAATCTCACTATTTCTTTTCAAAAAAAATGATAAAAACATCAAACTTTTTGGCTCTTGGATAAAGAAGTAAACCGCGACTGTCAAAACGGGCGCATCATTTCTTCCCAGAGATCTATTCCCCAATTTAGCGGTGGCTCCTTAGGTTTAGAACAACACAACCTAAGATAAATTTGAAAAAAAAAACGTCATTAAGAAGAGACAAATTATTTCATCTCACCCCAAAAGCAGTCTCTCGACGACCTTAGAATTACACCAGAAAATTTTTATTAGCGCAAAATGACGTACGCAACCGAGTACTATCTATAGAAGTTAAAAAAAGGCCGCAAGCCTGCCCGCAGGCTGGCTCACGGCCTTTGAACAATCTCACTATTTCTTTTCAAAAAAAAATGATAAAAACATCAAACTTTTTGGCTCTTGGATAAAGAAGTAAACCGCGACTGTCAAAACGGGCGCATCATTTCTTCCCAGAGATCTATTCCCCACATTAGCGGTGGCTCCTTGGGTTTAGAACAACACAACCTAAGATAAATTTGAAAAAAAAACGTCATTAAGAAGAGACAAATTATTTCATTTCACCTCAAAAGCAGTCTCTCGACGACCTTAGAATTACACCAGAAAATTTTTATTAGTTAAAATGACGTACGCAACCGAGTACTATCTATAGAAGTTAAAAAAAGGCCGCAAGCCAGCCCGCAGGCTGGCTCACGGCCTTTGAACAATCTCACTATTTCTTTTAAAAAAAAAATGATAAATACATCAAACTTTTTGGCTCTTGGATAAAGAAGTAAAACGCGACTTTCAAAACGGGCGCATCATTTCTTCCCAGAGATCTATTCCCCACTTTAGCGGTGGTTCCTTAGGTTTAGAACAACACAACCTAAGATAAACTTGAAAAAAAAACGTCATTAAGAAGAGACAAATTATTTCATTTCACCTCAAAAGCAGTCTCTCGACGACCTTAGAATTACACCAGAAAATTTTTATTAGTTAAAATGACGTACGCAACCGAGTACTATCTATAGAAGTTAAAAAAAGGCCGCAAGCCAGCCCGCAGGCTGGCTCACGGCCTTTGAACAATCTCACTATTTCTTTTCAAAAAAAATGATAAAAACATCAAACTTTTTGGCTCTTGGATAAAGAAGTAAACCACGACTGTCAAAACGGGCGCATCATTTCTTCCCAGAGATCTATTCCCCACTTTAGCGGTGGCTCCTTAGGTTGAGAACAACACAACCTAAGATAAACTTGAAAAAAAAACGTCATTAAGAAGAGACAAATTATTTCATTTCACCGCAAAAGCAGTCTCTCGACGACCTTAGAATTACACCAGAAGATTTTAATTAGCGCAAAATGACGTACGCAACCGAGTACTATCTATAGAATTTTAAAAAAAGGCCGCAAGCCAGCCCGCAGGCTGGCTCACGGCCTTTGAACAATCTCACTATTTCTTTTAAAAAAAAATGATAAATACATCAAACTTTTTGGCTCTTGGATAAAGAAGTAAAACGCGACTTTCAAAACGGGCGCATCATTTCTTCCCAGAGATCTATTCCCCACTTTAGCGGTGGTTCCTTAGGTTTAGAACAACACAACCTAAGATAAACTTGAAAAAAAACGTCATTAAGAAGAGACAAATTATTTCAATTCACCCCAAAAGCAGTCTCTCGACGACCTTAGAAATACACCAGAAAATTTTTATTAGCGAAAAATGACGTACGCAACCGAGTACTATCTATAGAAGTTAAAAAAAAAGGCCGCAAGCCAGCCCGCAGGCTGGCTCACGGCCTTTGAACAATCTCACTATTTCTTTTCAAAAAAATGATAAAAACATCAAACTTTTTGGCTCTTGGATAAAGAAGTAAACCGCGACTGTCAAAACGGGCGCATCATTTCTTCCCAGAGATCTATTCCCCAATTTAGCGGTGGCTCCTTAGGTTTAGAACAACACAACCTAAGATAAATTTGAAAAAAAAACGTCATTAAGAAGAGACAAATTATTTCATCTCACCCCAAAAGCAGTCTCTCGACGACCTTAGAATTACACCAGAAAATTTTTATTAGCGCAAAATGACGTACGCAACCGAGTACTATCTACAGAAGTTAAAAAAAGGCCGCAAGCCAGCCCGCAGGCTGGCTCACGGCCTTTGAACAATCTCACTATATCTTTTAAAAAAAAATAATAAAAACATCAAACTTTTTGGCTCTTGGATAAAGAAGTAAACCGCGACTGTCAAAACGGGCGCATCATTTCTTCCCAGAGATCAATTCCCCACTTTAGCGGTGGCTCCTTAGGTTTAGAACAACACAACCTAAGATAAATTTGAAAAAAAAAACGTCATTAAAAAGAGACAAATTACTTCATTTCACCCCAAAAGCAGTCTCTCGACGACCTTAGAATTACACCAGAAAATTTTTATTAGTTAAAATGACGTACGCAACCGAGTACTATCTATAGAAGTTAAAAAAAGGCCGCAAGCCAGCCCGCAGGCTGGCTCACGACCTTTGAACAATCTCACTATTTCTTTTCAAAAAAAAAATGATAAAAACATCAAACTTTTTGGCTCTTGGATAAAGAAGTAAACCGCGACTGTCAAAACGGGCGCATCATTTCTTCCCAGAGATCTATTCCCCACTTTAGCGGTGGCTCCTTAGGTTGAGAACAACACAACCTAAGATAAACTTGAAAAAAAAACGTCATTAAGAAGAGACAAATTATTTCATTTCACCCCAAAAGCAGTCTCTCGACGACCTTAGAAATACACCAGAAAATTTTTATTAGCGCAAAATGACGTACGCAACCGAGTACTATCTATAGAAGTTAAAAAAAGGCCGCAAGCTGGACCGCAGGCTGGCTCACGGCCTTTGAACAGTCTCACTATTTCTTTTCAAAAAAAATGATAAAAACATCAAACTTTTTGGCTCTTGGATAAAGAAGTAAACCACGACTGTCAAAACGGGCGCATCATTTCTTCCCAGAGATCTATTCCCCACATTAGCGGTGGCTCCTTAGGTTTAGAACAACACAACCTAAGATAAATTTGAAAAAAAAACGTCATTAAGAAGAGACAAATTATTTCATTTCACCCCAAAAGCAGTCTCTCGACGACCTTAGAATTACACCAGAAAATTTTTTTTAGCGCAAAATGACGTACGCAACCGAGTACTATCTATAGAAGATAAAAGAGACCGCAAGCCGGCCCGCAGGCTGGCTCACGGCCTTTGAACAATCTCACTATTTCTTTTCAAAAAAAATGATAAAAACATCAAACTTTTTGGCTCTTGGATAAAGAAGTAAACCACGACTGTCAAAACGGGCGCATCATTTCTTCCCAGAGATCTATTCCCCACATTAGCGGAGGCTCCTTAGGTTTAGAACAACACAACCTAAGATAAATTTGAAAAAAAAAAACGTCATTAAGAAGAGACAAATTAATTCATTTCACCCCGAAAGCAGTCTCTCGACGACCTTAGAATTACACCAGAAAATTTTTATTAGCGCAAAATGACGTACGCAACCGAGTGCTATCTATAGAAGTTAAAAAAAAGGCCGCAAGCCAGCCCGCAGGCTGGCTCACGGCCTTTGAACAATCTCACTATTTCTTTTCAAAAAAATGATAAAAACATCAAACTTTTTGGCTCTTGGATAAAGAAGTAAACCGCGACTGTCAAAACGGGCGCATCATTTCTTCCCAGAGATCTATTCTCCACTTTAGCGGTGGCTCCTTAGGTTTAGAACAACACAACCTAAGATAAATTTGAAAAAAAAAACGTCATTAAGAAGAGACAAATTATTTCATTTCACCCCAAAAGCAGTCTCTCGACGACCTTAGAATTACACCAGAAAATTTGAATTAGCGCAAAATGACGTACGCAACCGAGTACTATCTAGAGAATTTAAAAAAAGGCCGCAAGCCAGCCCGCAGGCTGGCTCACGGCCTTTGAACAATCTCACTATTTCTTTTCAAAAAAAAATGATAAATACATCAAACTTTTTGGCTCTTGGATAAAGAAGTAAAACGCGACTGTCAAAACGGGCGCATCATTTCTTCCCAGAGATCTATTCCCCACATTAGCGGTGCTTCCTTAGGTTTAGAACAACACAACCTAAGATAAACTTGAAAAAAAAACGTCATTAAGAAGAGACAAATTATTTCATTTCACCCCAAAAGCAGTCTCTCGACGACCTTAGAAATACACCAGAAATTTTTTATTAGCGAAAAATGACGTACGCAACCGAGTACTATCTATAGAAGTTTAAAAAAAGGCCGCAAGCCAGCCCGCAGGCTGGCTCACGGCCTTTGAACAATCTCACTATTTCTTTTCAAAAAAGAAATGATAAAAACATCAAACTTTTTGGCTCTTGGATAAAGAAGTAAACCGCGACTGTTAAATCGGGCGCATCATTTCTTCCCAGAGATCTATTCCCCACTTTATCGGTGGCTCCTTAGGTTTAGAACAACACAACCTAAGATGAATTTGAAAAAAAAACGTCATTAAGAAGAGACAAATTATTCCATTTCACCCCAAAAGCAGCCTCTCGACGACCTTAGAATTACACCAGAAAATTTTTATTAGCGCAAAATGACGTACGCAACCGAGTACTATCTATAGAAGATAAAAAAAAGACCGCAAGCCGGCCGCAGGCTGGCTCACGGCCTTTGAACAATCTCACTATTTCTTTTCAAAAAAAATGATAAAAACATCAAACTTTTCGGCTCTTGGATAAAGAAGTAAACCACGACTGTCAAAACGGGCGCATCATTTCTTCCCAGAGATCTATTCCCCACATTAGCGGTGGCTCCTTAGGTTTAGAACAACACAACCTAAGATAAATTTGAAAAAAAAACGTCATTAAGAAGAGACAAATTATTTCATTTCACCCCGAAAGCAGTCTCTCGACGACCTTAGAATTACACCAGAAAATTTTTATTAGCGCAAAATGACGTACGCAACCGAGTGCTATCTATAGGAGTTAAAAAAAAGGCCGCAAGCCAGCCCGCAGGCTGGCTCACGGCCTTTGAACAATCTCACTATTTCTTTTCAAAAAAAATGATAAAAACATCAAACTTTTTGGCTCTTGGATAAAGAAGTAAACCGCGACTGTCAAAACGGGCGCATCATTTCTTCCCAGAGATCTATTCTCCACTTTATCGGTGGCTCCTTAGGTTTAGAACAACACAACCTAAGATAAATTTGAAAAAAAAACGTCATTAAGAAGAGACAAATTATTCCATTTCACCCCAAAAGCAGCCTCTCGACGACCTTAGAATTACACCAGAAAATTTTTATTAGCGCAAAATGACGTACGCAACCGAGTACTATCTATAGAAGATAAAAAAAAGACCGCAAGCCGGCCGCAGGCTGGCTCACGGCCTTTGAACAATCTCACTATTTCTTTTCAAAAAAAATGATAAAAACATCAAACTTTTCGGCTCTTGGATAAAGAAGTAAACCACGACTGTCAAAACGGGCGCATCATTTCTTCCCAGAGATCTATTCCCCACATTAGCGGTGGCTCCTTAGGTTTAGAACAACACAACCTAAGATAAATTTGAAAAAAAAACGTCATTAAGAAGAGACAAATTATTTCATTTCACCCCGAAAGCAGTCTCTCGACGACCTTAGAATTACACCAGAAAATTTTTATTAGCGCAAAATGACGTACGCAACCGAGTGCTATCTATAGGAGTTAAAAAAAAGGCCGCAAGCCAGCCCGCAGGCTGGCTCACGGCCTTTGAACAATCTCACTATTTCTTTTCAAAAAAAATGATAAAAACATCAAACTTTTTGGCTCTTGGATAAAGAAGTAAACCGCGACTGTCAAAACGGGCGCATCATTTCTTCCCAGAGATCTATTCTCCACTTTAGCGGTGGCTCCTTAGGTTTAGAACAACACAACCTAAGATAAATTTGAAAAAAAACGTCATTAAGAAGAGACAAATTATTTCATTTCACCCCAAAAGCAGTCTCTCGACGACCTTAGAATTACACCAGAAAATTTGAATTAGCGCAAAATGACGTACGCAACCGAGTACTATCTAGAGAATTTAAAAAAAGGCCGCAAGCCAGCCCGCAGGCTGGCTCACGGCCTTTGAACAATCTCACTATTTCTTTTCAAAAAAAAATGATAAATACATCAAACTTTTTGGCTCTTGGATAAAGAAGTAAAACGCCACTGTCAAAACGGGCGCATCATTTCTTCCCAGAGATCTATTCCCCACATTAGCGATGCTTCCTTAGGTTTAGAACAACACAACCTAAGATAAACTTGAAAAAAAAAAACGTCATTAAGAAGAGACAAATTATTTCATTTCACCCCAAAAGCAGTCTCTCGACGACCTTAGAAATACACCAGAAATTTTTTATTAGCGCAAAATGACGTACGCAACCGAGTACTATCTATAGAAGTTTAAAAAAAGGCCGCAAGCCAGCCCGCAGGCTGGCTCACGGCCTTTGAACAATCTCACTATTTCTTTTCAAAACAAAAATGATAAAATCATCAAACTTTTTGGCTCTTGGATAAAGAAGTAAACCGCGACTGTCAAAACGGGCGCATCATTTCTTCCCAGAGATCCATTCCCCACTTTATCGGTGGCTCCTTAGGTTTAGAACAACACAACCTAAGATAAATTTGAAAAAAAAACGTCATTAAGAAGAGACAAATTATTTCATTTCACTCCAAAAGCAGCCTCTCGACGACCTTAGAATTACACCAGAAAATTTTTATTAGCGCAAAATGACGTACGCAACCGAGTACTATCTATAGAAGTTTAAAAAAAAGGCCGCAAGCCAGCCCGCAGGCTGGCTCACGGCCTTTGAACAATCTCACTATTTCTTTTCAAAAAAAAAATGATAAAAACATCAAACTTTTTGGCTCTTGGATAAAGAAGTAAACCCCGACTGTCAAAACGGGCGCATCATTTCTTCCCAGAGATCCATTCCCCACTTTATCGGTGGCTCCTTAGGTTTAGAACAACACAACCTAAGATAAATTTGAAAAAAAAACGTCATTAAGAAGAGACAAATTATTTCATTTCACCCCAAAAGCAGCCTCTCGACGACCTTAGAATTACACCAGAAAATTTTTATTAGCGCAAAATGACGTACGCAATCAAGTACTATCTATAGAAGTTAAAAAAAGGCCGCAAGCCAGCCCGCAGGCTGGCTCACGGCCTTTGAACAATCTCACTATTTCTTTTTAAAAAAATGATAAAAACATCAAACTTTTTGGCTCTTGGATAAAGAAGTAAACCGCGACTGTCAAAACGGGCGCATCATTTCTTCCCAGAGATCAATTCCCCACTTTAGCGGTGGCTCCTCAGGTTTAGAACAACACAACCTAAGATAAATTTGAAAAAAAAACGTCATTAAGAAGAGACAAATTACTTCATTTCACCCCAAAAGCAGTCTCTCGACGACCTTAGAATTACACCAGAAAATTTTTATCAGTTAAAATGACGTACGCAACCGAGTACTATCTATAGAAGTTAAAAAAAGGCCGCAAGCCAGCCCGCAGGCTGGCTCACGGCCTTTGAACAATCTCACTATTTCTTTTCAAAAAAAAAAGATAAAAACATCAAACTTTTTGGCTCTTGGATAAAGAAGTAAACCGCGACTGTCAAAACGGGCGCATCATTTCTTCCCAGAGATCTATTCCCCACATTAGCGATGCTTCCTTAGGTTTAGAACAACACAACCTACGATAAACTTGAAAAAAAAAACGTCATTAAGAAGAGACAAATTATTTCATTTCACCCCAAAAGCAGTCTCTCGACGACCTTAGAAATACACCAGAAATTTTTTATTAGCGCAAAATGACGTACGCAACCGAGTACTATCTATAGAAGTTTAAAAAAAGGCCGCAAGCCAGCCCGCAGGCTGGCTCACGGCCTTTGAACAATCTCACTATTTCTTTTCAAAAAAAAAATGATAAAAACATCAAACTTTTTGGCTCTTGGATAAAGAAGTAAACCGCGACTGTCAAAACGGGCGCATCATTTCTTCCCAGAGATCCATTCCCCACTTTATCGGTGGCTCCTTAGGTTTACAACAACACAACCTAAGATAAATTTGAAAAAAAAAACGTCATTAAGAAGAGACAAATTATTTCATTTCACCCCAAAAGCAGCCTCTCGACGACCTTAGAATTACACCAGAAAAATTTTATTAGCGCAAAATGACGTACGCAATCAAGTACTATCTATAGAAGTTAAAAAAAGGCCGCAAGCCAGCCCGCAGGCTGGCTCACGGCCTTTGAACAATCTCACTATTTCTTTTAAAAAAAATGATAAAAACATCAAACTTTTTGGCTCTTGGATAAAGAAGTAAACCGCGACTGTCAAAACGGGCGCATCATTTCTTCCCAGAGATCAATTCCCCACTTTAGCGGTGGCTCCTCAGGTTTAGAACAACACAACCTAAGATAAATTTGAAAAAAAAACGTCATTAAGAAGAGACAAATTATTTCATTTCACCCCAAAAGCAGTCTCTCGACGACCTTAGAATTACACCAGAAAATTTTTATCAGTTAAAATGACGTACGCAACCGAGTACTATCTATAGAAGTTAAAAAAAGGCCGCAAGCCAGCCCGCAGGCTGGCTCACGGCCTTTGAACAATCTCACTATTTCTTTTCAAAAAAAAAAGATAAAAACATCAAACTTTTTGGCTCTTGGATAAAGAAGTAAACCGCGACTGTCAAAACGGGCGCATCATTTCTTCCCAGAGATCTATTCCCCACTTTAGCGGTGGCTCCTTAGGTTTAGAACAACACAACCTAAGATAAATTTGAAAAAAAACGTCATTAAGAAGAGACAAATTATTTCATTTCAACCCAAAAGCAGTCTCTCGACGACCTTAGAATTACACCAGAAAATTTTTATTAGCGCAAAATGACGTACGCAACCGAGTACTATCTATAGAAGTTAAAAAAAAGGCCGCAAGCCAGCCCGCAGGCTGGCTCACGGCCTTTGAACAATCTCACTATTTCTTTTCAAAAAAAAAATGATAAAAACATCAAACTTTTTGGCTCTTGGATAAAGAAGAAAACCGCGACTGTCAAAACGGGCGCATCATTTCTTCCTAGAGATCGATTCCCCACTTTAGCGGTGGCTCCTTAGGTTTAGAACAACACAACCTAAGATAAACTTGAAAAAAAAACGTCATTAAGAAGAGACAAATTATTTCATTTCACCCCAAAAGCAGTCTCTCGACGACCTTAGAAATACACCAGAAGTTTTTTATTAGCGCAAAATGACGTACGCAACCGAGTACTATCTATAGAAGTTAAAAAAAAAGGCCGCAAGCCAGCCCGCAGGCTGGCTCACGGCCTTTGAACAATCTCACTATTTCTTTTAAAAAAATGATAAAAACATCAAACTTTTTGGCTCTTGGATAAAGAAGTAAACCGCGACTGTCAAAACGGGCGCATCATTTCTTCCCAGAGATCTATTCCCCACTTTAGCGTTGGCTCCTTAGGTTTAGAACAACACAACCTAAGATAAACTTGAAAAAAACGTCATTAAGAAGAGACAAATTATTTCATTTCACCCCAAAAGCAGTCTCTCGACGACCTTAGAAATACACCAGAAAATTTTTATTAGCGCAAAATGACGTACGCAACCGAGTACTATCTATAGAAGTTAAAAAAACCGCAAGCCAGCCCGCAGGCTGGCTCACGGCCTTTGAACAATCTCACTATTTCTTTTCAAAAAAAATGATAAAAACATCAAACTTTTTGGCTCTTGGATGAAGAAGTAAACTGCGACTGTCAAAACGGGCGCATCATTTCTTCCCAGAGATCTATTCCCCACTTTAGCGGTGGTTCCTTATGTTTAGAACAACACAACCTAAGATAAACTTGAAAAAAACGTCATTAATAAGAGACAAATTATTTCATTTCACCCCAAAAGCAGTCTCTCGACGACCTTAGAAATACACCAGAAAATTTTTATTAGCGCAAAATGACGTACGCAACCGAGTACTATCTATAGAAGTTAAAAAAACCGCAAGCCAGCCCGCAGGCTGGCTCACGGCCTTTGAACAATCTCACTATTTCTTTTCAAAAAAAAATGATAAAAACATCAAACTTTTTGGCTCTTGGATAAAGAAGTAAACCGCGACTGTCAAAACGGGCGCATCATTTCTTCCCAGAGATCTATTCCCCACTTTAGCGGTGGCTCCTTAGGTTTAGAACAACACAACCTAAGATAAACTTGAAAAAAAACGTCATTAAGAAGAGACAAATTATTTCATTTCACCCCAAAAGCAGTCTCTCGACGACCTTAGAAATACACCAGAAGTTTTTTATTAGCGCAAAATGACGTACGCAACCGAGTACTATCTATAGAAGTTAAAAAAAAAAGGCCGCAAGCCAGCCCGCAGGCTGGCTCACGGCCTTTGAACAATCTCACTATTTCTTTTAAAAAAATGATAAAAACATCAAACTTTTTGGCTCTTGGATAAAGAAGTAAACCGCGACTGTCAAAACGGGCGCATCATTTCTTCCCAGAGATCTATTCCCCACTTTAGCGGTGGCTCCTTAGGTTTAGAACAACACAACCTAAGATAAATTTGAAAAAAAAACGTCATTAAGAAGAGACAAATTATTTCATTTCACCACAAAAGCAGTCTCTCGACGACCTTAGAATTACACCAGAAAATTTTTATTAGCGCAAAATGACGTACGCAACCAAGTACTATCTATAAAAGTTAAAAAAAGGCCGCAAGCCAGCCCGCAGGCTGGCTCACGGCCTTTGAACAATCTCACTATTTCTTTTCAAAAAAAATGATAAAAACATCAAACTTTTTGGCTCTTGGATAAAGAAGTAAACCACAACTGTCAAAACGGGCGCATCATTTCTTCCCAGAGATCTAATACCCACTTTAGCGGTGGCTTCTTGGGTTTAGAACAACACAACTTAAGATAAATTTGAAAAAAAAACGTCATTAAGAAGAGACAAATTATTTCATTTCACCTCAAAAGCAGTCTCTCGACGACCTTAGATTTACACCAGAAAATTTTTATTAGCGCAAAATGACGTACGCAACCGAGTACTATCCATAGAAATTAAAAAAAGGCCGCAAGCCAGCCCGCAGGCTGGCTCACGGCCTTTGAACAATCTCACTATTTCTTCACTAAAAAAAATGATAAAAACATCAAAATTTTTGGCTCTTGGATAAAGAAGTAAACCACGACTGTCAAAACGGGCGCATCATTTCTTCCCAGAGATCTAATACCCACTTTAGTGGTGGCTCCTTAGGTTTAGAACAACACAACTTAAGATAAATTTGAAAAAAAACCGTCATTAAGAAGAGACAAATGATTTCATTTCACCCCAAAAGCAGTCTCTCGACGACCTTAGAATTACACCAGAAAATTTTTATTAGCGCAAAATGACGTACGCAACCGAGTACAATCTATAGAAGTTAAAAAAAGGCCGCAAGCCAGCCCGCAGACTGGCTCACGGCCTTTGAACAATCTCACTATTTCTTTTTAACAAAAAATGATAAAAACATCAAACTTTTTGGCTCTTGGATAAAGAAGTAAACCGCGGCTGTCAAAACGGGCGCATCATTTCTTCCCAGAGATCTATTCCCCAATTTAGCGGTGGCTCCTTAGGTTTAGAACAACACAACCTAAGATAAATTTGAAAAAAAAAACGTCATTAAGAAGAGACAAATTATTTCATTTCACCCCAAAAGCAGACTCTCGACGACCTTAGAATTACACCAGAAAATTTTTATTAGTGCAAAATGACGTACGCAACCGAGTACTATCTATAGAAGTTAAAAAAAAGGCCGCAAGCCAGCCCGCAGGCTGGCTCACGGCCTTTGAACAATCTCACTATTTCTTTTCAAAAAAAATGATAAAAACATCAAACTTTTTGGCTCTTGGATAAAGAAGTAAACCACGACTGTCAAAACGAGAGCATCATTTCTTCCCAGAGATCTAATACCCACTTTAGCGGTGGCTCCTTAGATTTAGAACAACACAACTTAAGATAAAATTGAAAAAAAAAGTCATTAAGAAGAGACAAATTATTTCATTTCACCCCAAAAGCAGTCTCTCGACGACCTTAGAAATACACCAGAAAATTTTTATTAGCGCAAAATGACGTACGCAACCGAGCACTATCTATAGAAGTTAAAAAAAAGGCCGCAAGCCAGCCCGCAGGCTGGCTCACGGCCTTTGAACAATCTCACTATTTCTTTTCAAAAAAAATGATAAAAACATCAAACTTTTTGGCTCAATTAAGAAGAGACAAATTATTTCATTTCACCCCAAAAGCAGTCTCTCGACGACCTTAGAAATACACCAGAAAATTTTTATTAGCGCAAAATGACGTACGCAACCGAGCACTATCTATAGAAGTTAAAAAAAGGCCGCAAGCCAGCCCGCAGGCTGGCTCACGGCCTTTGAACAATCTCACTATTTCTTTTCAAAAAAAATGATAAAAACATCAAACTTTTTGGCTCTTGGATAAAGAAGTAAACCGCGACTGTCAAAACGGGCGCATCATTTCTTCCCAGAGATCTATTCCCCACTTTAGCGGTGGCTCCTTAGATTTAGAACAACACAACTTAAGATAAAATTGAAAAAAAAAGTCATTAAGAAGAGACAAATTATTTCATTTCACCCCAAAAGTAGTCTCTCGACGACCTTAGAAATACACCAGAAAATTTTTATTAGCGCAAAATGACGTACGCAACCAATTACTATCTATAGAAGTTAAAAAAAAAGCCGCAAGCCAGCCCGCAGGCTGGCTCACGGCCTTTGAACAATCTCACTATTTCTTTTCAAAAAAAAATGATAAAAACATCAAACTTTTTGGCTCTTGGATAAAGAAGTAAATCGCGACTGTCAAAACGGGCGCATCATTTCTTCCCAGAGATCTATTCCCCACTTTAGCGGTGGCTCCTTAGGTTTAGAACAACACAATTTAAGATAAATTTGAAAAAAAAAACGTCATTAAGAAGAGAAAAATTATTTTATTTCACCCAAAGCAGTCTCTCGACGACCTTAGAAATACACCAGAAAATTTTTATTAGCGGAAAATGACGCACACAACCGAGTACTATCTATAGAAGTCTAAAAAAAAGGCAGCAAGCCAGCCCGCAGGCTGGCTCACGGCCTTTGAACAATCTCACTATTTCTTTTCAAAAAAAAATGATAAAAACATCAAAGTTTTTGGCTCTTGGATAAAGAAGTAAACCGCGACTGTCAAAACGGTCGCATCATTTCTTCCCAGAGATCTATTCCCCACTTTAGCGGTGGCTCCCTAGGTTTAGAACAACACAACTTAAGATAAATTTGAAAAAATAACGTCATTAAGAAGAGACAAATTATTTCATTTCACCCCAAAAGCAGTCTCTCGACGACCTTAGAATTACACCAGAAAATTTTTATTAGCGCAAAATGACGTACGCAGCCGAGTACTATCTATAGAAGTTTAAAAAAAGGCCGCAAGCCAGCCCGCAGGCTGGCTCACGGCCTTTGAACAATCTCACTATTTCTTTTCAAAAAAAATGATAAAAACATCAAACTTTTTGGCTCTTGGATAAAGAAGTAAACCACGACTGTCAAAACGAGAGCATAATTTCTTCCCAGAGATCTAATACCCACTTTAGCGGTGGCTCCTTAGGTTTAGAACAACAAAACTTAAGAGAAATTTGAAAAAAACGTCATTAAGAAGAGACAAATTATTTCATTTCACCCCAAAAGCAGTCTCTCGACGACCTTAGAAATACACCAGAAAATTTTTATTAGCGCAAAATGACGTACGCAACCGAGCACTATCTATAGAAGTTTAAAAAAAGGCCGCAAGCCAGCCCGCAGGCTGGCTCACGGCCTTTGAACAATCTCACTATTTCTTTTCAAAAAAAATGATAAAAACATCAAACTTTTTGGCTCAATTAAGAAGAGACAAATTATTTCATTTCACCCCAAAAGCAGTCTCTCGACGACCTTAGAAATACACCAGAAAATTTTTATTAGCGCAAAATGACGTACGCAACCGAGCACTATCTATAGAAGTTAAAAAAAAGGCCGCAAGCCAGCCCGCAGGCTGGCTCACGGCCTTTGAACAATCTCACTATTTCTTTTCAAAAAAAATGATAAAAACATCAAACTTTTTGGCTCTTGGATAAAGAAGTAAACCGCGACTGTCAAAACGGGCGCATCATTTCTTCCCAGAGATCTATTCCCCACTTTAGCGGTGGCTCCCTAGGTTTAGAACAACACAACTTAAGATAAATTTGAAAAAAAAACGTCATTAAGAAGAGACAAATTATTTCATTTCACCCCAAAAGTAGTCTCTCGACGACCTTAGAAATACACCAGAAAATTTTTATTAGCGCAAAATGACGTACGCAACCGATTACTATCTATAGAAGTTAAAAAAAAGGCCGCAAGCCAGCCCGCAGGCTGGCTCACGGCCTTTGAACAATCTCACTGTTTCTTTTCAAAAAAAAATGATAAAAACATCAAACTTTTTGGCTCTTGGATAAAGAAGTAAACCGCGACTGTCAAAACGGGCGCATCATTTCTTCCCAGAGATCTCTTCCCCCCTTTAGCGGTGGCTCCTTAGGTTTAGAACAACACAATTTAAGATAAATTTGAAAAAAAAAACGTCATTAAGAAGAGAAAAATTATTTTATTTCACCGCAAAAGCAGTCTCTCGACTACCTTAGAAAAACACCAGAAAATTGTCATTAGCGCAAAATGACGTACGCAACCGATTACTATCTATAGAAGTTTTAAAAAAGGCCGCAAGCGAGCCCGCAGGCTGGCTCACGGCCTTTGAACAATCTCACTATTTCTTTTCAAAAAAAAATGATAAAAACACCAAACTTTTTGGCTCTTGGATAAAGAAGTAAACCGCGACTGTCAAAACGGGCGCATCATTTCTTCCCAGAGATCTATTCCCCACTTTAGCGGTGGCTCCTTAGGTTTAGAACAACACAACTTAAGATAAATTTGAAAAAAAAAACGTCAATAAGAAGAGACAATTTATTTTATTTCACCCCAAAAGCAGTCTCTCGACGACCTTAGAAATACACCAGAAATTTTTTATTAGCGCAAAATGACATGCTCAACCGAGTACTATCTATAGAAGTTTAAAAAAAGGCCGCAAGCTAGCCCGCAGGCTGGCTCACGGCCTTTGAACAATCTCACTATTTCTTTTCAAAAAAAAAATGATAAAAACATCAAACTTTTTGGCTCTTGGATAAAGAAGTAAACCGCGAATGTCAAAACGAGCGCATCATTTCTTCCCAGAGATCTATTCCCCACTTTAGCGGTGGCTCCTTAGGTTTAGAACAACATAACTTAAGATAATTTAAAAAAAAATACGTCATGAAGAAGAGACAAATTATTTCATTTCACCCCAAAAGCACTCTCTCGACGACCTTAGAATTACACCAGAAAATTTTTATTAGCGCAAAATGACGTACGCAACCGAGTACTATCTATAGAAGTTTAAAAAAATTTAGTAATATAGTTTAACTTAGGCACACAGTTTCAACACAAGGTTATGATCTATCACTGAACGAGAATACCTACTATAAATAAGCGGTTGGATATCTTCAATCACCTTCGAAACTTGAGCAAACAACGCTAACGAAAAATCGATTGCCAACTTTATGTAGAATACAGGAAGCTGAAATGTTTTTCACGTCAACAACAATCAGATCGTCTGTTATTTCTTCATCTAAGAAATGTTTCGCCGTTGCATATCCTACCAACTCCAAACTGTCTTCTAGTTTAATATAAACAACTGCTTCCTCGTCACTTTGAGGTTCTTTTCCGTCCAAGAGTTCCACCATTTTGTCTTTCAACGTCGAAGCTATTTTGAGACGCTTTATCTGCACGGACGCCGACCTTTGCGGTACGTCAACGTGGATTGCATGCAGCTGACCCAAAGTATCCACTCCATTATCCTTATATAATAAAATATGGACACACGATCCAGTGGTCAGCCAATTGCATCTGTCATTGTGGCAATAAAAGTTATTTGAGTTTCAAGTAAAAGACTGAGCTGTGAGGAGTACATCGAATGACTCCCCCTTTCTGACGGCAACTTCTTTTTCATTTTTCAGAGTTAGTCCTCCAAAAGAAACACTGGCAACAGGTTCCCAGGGGATATTGTTGAAGAAGCGCCTTTGATGTCGTCTCACGGCCAACATTGTAGCTTTCCTGGAACTGGTATTTGGACCTATTGCTCTTTTCAAATGATAATTGGCAGACTCAAAAGGCATGCAGGAAAGAGATGACAGTGAGCCACATGAACTCACTTGCATGCATAGATGGCTCAAACAGTGCATGTTGAAGGTTTGGCAGGTTTCTCCGTAAAAAAAGCTGCAATTTCACGAAACAAGTCTAACAGTGATCCAGCAAGATTAACGTTTTCCTTTTTGGAGTCCAGCAGCATTCTAATTGCAGCACTGAGAATGAAAAAGTGAATAAACAATTCGTGGGAATCGTGAGTATCAATTGATCTCAACTGACGTTTATAATCACAGGAAGGAAGCTTGCAAGAGAGCATAGCTTGCGAAACTTTTGCTTTTGCAATTTTTGAAAACCTGGAAGATCTCACTAAATTATAGAGTGTTGTCCTAACAACCCCTAACAGAACCTGGTGCATGAAGTCAATCAACATAGCGGAAGGCAAGGGGACCAAGTTTTTGACAACCGATTTGCCTCTTAGACCACAAATTTGTTTGATATGCTTCGGACAAAAGTTGAGAGCCCTTTTTCGAGTTTCTGACGTACGTAGAGGGTCCTGCTTTATGGTGTACGGATAAATCAGTGTGTTTTTGGATCGCGCCCGTTGTCCTTCAATAAAACAATGGGTGCAGCCGTAGTAACCATTAAACTGAACTTGATTCATAAGGGGCGCCCTCATGACTGCATCAACTACTACGTATTTCACCAGCACCTTGATAGAATAATATATACCAGAAACAGAGACAAGTCCTTCAAAGTTAGCAAAAAATTGTTAACATTTTCCATGAGAGCAGCACAATCTGGCTTGGTTGCTCCACCGTAAAGAGATGCCATTATCAGGTTTCTAATTGAAACTCTTCGTCGAGATGGTAGATTTAGTAGCATTAGCCAGACTGGATATATCGAAAACTTCGCAGAATTAAACGGTGACACGCCATCAGAGGACAAAACAAAAAATAGCGTGATATCATTAGACTCCAGAGGCAATGTTAGATCCTTCTGCATCTGCCATTTCGGGTATAGCACAATGTCTTTGTCATTATTCAAAAGACGATTAAGCTGTGTTTTGATACAAAGATGAATCATATCTCCTTCGTTACTCGGCAGAAATTTGACAACATTTTTGGTTTCACGTTCAGAGCATTTTATTGAATAGTATGTCGGCAAATTATGGCTACGAGGCAAAACACTTTTGAATTAATCGAGCACAGATATCATGCCCCTTTCCGAAAGAGCACAAGTATCCTTAATTGCGAGGAATTGCGAAGTAAAGCTGTCAACAGAGCAGCGGGATCCCTCGCAGACCATTTCGTCACTTCCACTAAGTGAACCAGAGTCCGTTATACTATCCCCCTGTTCATGAACTGGAACTTCAAACTCAAAATCCGACACACCGTTAATTTGCAATGGAGTTGAACAAAAGTGGCTATCAGCTTCTAAATCAAACTGACTCACGCTGAAACTGTACCGGTCACTGGAAGCCTTTTCGCAGGGAACGGATTGCAACGGCCGCCAGTCATTTTGGAAACCTCACTTTCAGTTTCACTAAATGCAGATGAGGAGCTAGCACTGGACGAGTCTTGATAATTAACTCTATAACGCACTTTATTCACACTCCTAGACTTATATGTGGCTGAACTACTTCTACTTTGCTTATATGTTGCTCCACTATTTCGAATTTTCTTATATGTGAATCCAAAATTTCGGCGTCTCTTTGTCAGTCTTGAGTCAGCGTTGCAATCTGTAGCTGATGAAGGAGCGGCAGCGCTTCATTCTCAACTCGTATTCTCCCTGACCTAATCCACGACCTCAAAAGTTCTGTACTACCATGCAGCTCTTTGTGCGGACATTCGCAATGCATTCTGTTTGGTCCAAAATATTCACCACCGTATAAAACTGTAATTTCATCTCCCGGTTGAATTCCAGATATTTTGGTTACACGAATATTGACTTTTGTTCTTTTCGCATTGCTTACATAACAACAATTCTCTCGACCCGAAGAGTTAATGAAAGCAACTGGTCCCAGCATTATCTTAGAACCAGTTTGATGTCTGAACACTGACACATCGTTGTACCCGGAAATGATTTCGCTATCAGGCATAGGCGCCAAAAAACCGACAAGGCCTGGTAGAATTTCGTTTTTCTTAAAGCTGAACCTTGAAAAAGCACCAAAACTTTTGTGCTCTGTTTCATTAGCAAAATTGTCTTTTAGTGGTTTTATTTCGAACCATTCCAAAGACTCTTCGTACGACCCTCCCATTTCCTGACGAAGATTGTTGAAACTCGCAATATCTAATAAGGTTGGACCAAAAGCTTTGATTTTATGCGAGATGTTACCGTTTGTATCAATATGCGCTGAGGTAAGAAGAGAATCAATATTTGCGAGATCAATCCAAGAACACTTGGCCATTTACAAAAACTAAAACAAAAATTTTCATGAGCGCTTTATGACATCTTCGTCTCGATAAAGTTTGACTGAAGAAGGAAAATACAATAAGTGTGGGAGCGGGTCGGGGAGCGTGTGGGCCTACTAATTTTCTGTTTGATACATTCAAAACAAACAAGAAATTTATTTGTATTGTTTGCTCAATTTGTGTGAAAATTATTTCAACATTCTTTTAGCATCCGTTGCAGTGAAGACAGAGAAGCATTTGAATTTGAAAGTTAAATATGCATTGAACTGCAGAAATTTATATCAGACGAACAGGAACTCGGCATAGAAAAGGAGCGTGATAGAAGCAAAAAAACTAAAGCCGTCAAAATGACTAACATTCATGATGTTAGCAGGTAGGAGACGTTAAACAAGCCCCAAGAAGAAAATTATAGAACGTCAATTGATGAAATTTTGATAGAAAATGAAAGCATCAATATTGGAATAAAAGCATTTTTTACTCAAATTGCGTGAGTATTATTTCATCACTCTTTTAGCATCTGTTGCATTGAACTCAAAAGAGAAGCATTTGAAATTAAAAGTTACATATGCATTGAGCTGCAGAAATATAAGTCAGACGAACAAGAACTCGACATAGAAAAGGAGCATGATAGAAGCAAAAACATTAAAGCCCTCAAAAAGACTAACATTCATGATGTTAGCAGGTAGATCTTTTAGCATCTGTTGCATTGAACGTAAAAGAGAACTGCAGATATTTAAGTCAGACAAACAAGAACAAAAATAAAACTACAATCAGAACAAACTAATTCATAGAAAACGACAGGATCAATGTTGTCACAAATGTTTTGTGCCCAATTTGTGGATTTGCGTGAATATTATTTCACTAATAAGCTTCTTCATTCTGGTTATTGGCCAGGTAATTGTTCGCTGGGCTCTTCTATTGGTTGGGTCGCTTCGTTTTTACTCAATTTTTTCACTTTTTTTCGTGAGTCCCGCACGCACCCGTAAATCGACTTTCGAGCATCAAATCAGCGTCCAGGAAATCTCACCTCCACAAGCCGTTGTATTTTCCCCATTCTTTCTGCATCTAAAGCTGATTTGCTCGAGGCAATCGGCTGAGCTAGACCCTTACAGCGCTCGTTCAAGTCGAAGAACTTTTTGAACAGACTGATTCCATATTTCTCCGGAGTCTCGCCAGGTAAGTCGTTCATGAGTTCACCATTTACCAGAATCTTCTCACATGGAGTGCAATTCTCAGCATTATTGCAAACTTCCCTGCTGCCGGAACCATTTTCTATTAACTTTCTCAAAGTTCGCGATTCTCGTCTCTGTGTGTTTAAAGCTTCAACACAATCTCTCAAGGCTCCATGTACTCCTTTCAGAACTTTGTTCAGATCGGAAGATGATGTCGGCAGGTCATTCAGCTGCGGCTCTTGATCTTCTCTCGAATCAACAGCAACGTCTTCTTCGTTCTCCGAAAAAATTGAGCAAGTGCCGTCAGAATCAACTACTGGCGGCTGGTCCAGCTCAGTTCGCTCAGATTTTTCGGTAGCATCAACCTGCTGAGGCAGAACATTCTCACCACCAGTTTTTGACTTAATCAAAACCACTTCCGGTTCATTCTCCTTTTCATTTCCGTCGTCGTCACTATCCAGAATGGTAGCCCGCTGCAGGGTACTGTTGTTCAGGTCATCTCGCAAAGTGGGCTTACATGATTTTCTCACATTCAAACTCTTACTCGACTTCCCAAAAAAATCTGACAACTTTTTTGACTTCTGCTGTTCTTGAGACCATTGTTGTGAACAAGCAGCTTTCTGGATTTCTGAAAAACTAATGTTCATCCCCGAGGTGTCCTTTGTCTTCTCAATTTTTTTCTCCATTTCCTGAGCCACAAACGAAGTTGAGAGCTCGTCAGTACAAGCAATATACTTTGCTTCAGAAGGTACCTTGTCGATGAAGAGTGGGATAGTTTCACCAATATTTTCAGGTCCTACAAACTTCAGTTTTTCTTCGAGGGTCATAAGTGGGGGCCACAGAGGACTTGAAAGATCAATCTTATGAAATTTTGAATCGTACGAAAAGAAGAAATGGAAGAACTTTTTTTTATTAGCAGCTTCCAGAGTCTTCTTATTTTGCCGCTCTGATTTTGTCCTCTGGCTGTCAGTCAGTTTTGACACAACGGTGGTAAACATGTTGAACTAAAAAAAACAAAAGTACAGTGACAATAAATGCGTAGTTAAGTAATCCGAATGTTCAAGATAACACATTAGACAACATCGACGTTCCAAACTCTAAAAAATATAAATTTTATGAATAATTGCAGAGAAAAAGCAAACTTGATTGTTTTAGCAGATAAAATGCAGAGTTAATTGTTACAGTAACATAGAAAAATGTCAGAATTGAGAATTGAAATACCGTCATTGCATTCAAGAACCTCAAAGTAGAACCTTGGCACCATAGCCTCTGTTTAAAAAATGAGTCTGGGAAAAAGTTCAATCGTAAGAGTGATTTGAGCGAGGTGTTCTTTTGAATTGAAGAAATTCTTTAACAAAAATAAGTAGAAAAATTAACATCTGCCGATCAATTTAACGAGAGAAAAGTGTTGCAGCACAATATAGAATTTAAAACAGACTAGAACTAAAACAGAAATTAACCCAAAGAACTAGAACCCATCAAAGAACTATCATCAACATGTCAACTGAGGAAAATGTTCAGCAGAGTTTTTCGTTACAGTAATAAACAAAAAAGTTTTAGAACTTGGAATAACTGAAACAGCGTCACTTCATTCAAGAAGTTCAAAGTAGAACACCTGCGAAGGAAGCACAACGTACAAAGCGCATTACTTTGACATATTATAACGCATTCACTGCAGGAGAAGGAATTGCACTTGGTGCACCATAAGAAGTCTTCTTTCTCCTTTTTAATGTTCTTCTTGCAGCCTGTGCAGTTCAACGCAGGGAACGATAAATTCATTTTGTTTCGCTGGCAGAGCCCATGCCACCATTCCACTCCTGCTTTTTGGGTAGTTCTCCAATTTGATGGAATGTTCGACTTTAGCGTTAGTGCCCTTGAATAAACGTACCCCAGAACTTGTATCAACTGTCTTTTCCGGAAGTCCGGCCAATTATTGATCTCTTCTTTAAAATCGTTTTCTTCCTTTTGGGAAAAAAAAATTTTCCCATCCAAACTTTTCCTTTCGCTAAATGTCGGCGGATTGTTGCATCAGGCACACCTGTCGAATGGGCTACAGGCGGTATACGATAACGACCGTGCTTCACAAGATAAACTGCTGTCTCCAGATCGTACTGGCTATAGGCTGTTTTGGTTTTTCGAATATATTCTCGAGGCATGAATGATCTGGAAAAAAAACTTAAATTACAAGAAGGGCAAAGTTTCAAAGATTAACGAAAACATGAAAAGTCGAGGATCAAACAAAAGCGCGCAAGCATTGAAAAACACAACCGGTGAACTCATTTTACTCAGAAACAAGAAAAACGATTACGTGATTGCTGCAACTTTAAAACATAGATAAACGTTACAAAAAGCTTACAAAGCACTCGTTAAGAAGCAACAGTTTCACCGAATTCAATTTTATGCGATGGGTTCCGATATGGGTTTGCACAGATCTCGACAGTGCTGGTTGATAGCCCTGCGCGCCTCCTCATAACGGTTAGGGAACTTTCTATTTACTAGACGTTTCAATCGATCAACCTTCGGCCCATGCATAACAGGGCTTTTTGTTGACTTTCTTGGGCTGAAAATAGCCGTCTTCAACTCTTCTGTGCCGAAGAACTTCTCGAGTGCCGAATGCCGTACGCTCCAGGAGAACAATCACCTAAACTGAGCAGCTCATCATCACTGTTGACGTTACAATCTTCCGTACCTCTTTCCTCAGAAGCAACAAAAGGTGTCTCAGGAACATCGGTGGTGGAAGACCCGTTGATGAACATTGGCCCGCTTTGTGGCCGCTTGCTTTTCAAACTGGCGACAGCTGCCTGGATTATACGACTCTCCAAGTCGGACTTCTTTTTTGCCTTTTTCAGGTCCTGGCAAGCGTTTGAAATATCAATCAGCAGCTCTTCGGTTGATTTACTCATTTTAATATCTAGAACAAAAACACTCGTGTCATGTTGCGTAGGATAAATGACGTACTGAATTAAAAGTTTACAAAACTAGGAAAAACCACTCTGCGTTGAAAAGCAAAAAACACGTATGTGGAGAAAATTTTGACATTTTTGAAATTGGAAGCAACAGCACGATTAAGAAATGGGTTCGAAAACGCAGCCAACAAGTAAAACACAGTTCACATCCCCTCCTAATGATCTAACCTAAAGATCTCATCCCCGCACCACGCGATCGGCTTTTCAAAAAACCATAACACTAGGACACATCTCAAAAATTCTCGCAAGTGTAGCTTACCGTTGAACTAGATTTGGACTTATTGATTAATCAAAAACTGAACAACCACACAATCGGCTGTCACTTTTTGAACTGAAAGCATAGTCTCCCAGCCACACAATCGGCTTAGAGAGTACACTTTTATTTTGGAAAACCAAACCAGGACATTGCTCGAATCCTAATTTAACCCTCAAGCCACACAATCGGCTTATTGATTAATCAAAAACTGAACAGCCACACAATCGGCTGTCCCTTTTTGAACTGAAAGCATAGTCTCGCAGCCACACAATCGGCTTAGAGAGTACACTTTTATTTTGGAAAACCAAACCAGGGCATTGCTCGAATCCTAATTTAACCCTCATCAAGCCACACAATCGGCTTATTGATTAATCAAAAACTGAACAGCCACACAATCGGCTGTCACTTTTTGAACTGAAAGCATAGTCTCCCAGCCACACAATCGGCTGAGAGAGTACACTTTTTTGGAAAACCAAACCAGGACATTGCTCGAATCCTAAGTTAACCCTCATCAAGCCACACAATCGGCTTATTGATTAATCAAAAACTGAACAGCCACACAATCGGCTGTCACTTTTTGAACTGAAAGCATAGTCTCCCAGCCACACAAGGGGCTTAGAGAGTACACTTTTATTTTGGAAAACCAAACCAGGACATTGCTCGAATCCTAATTTAACCCTCATCAAGCCACACAATCGGCTTATTAATTCATCAAAAACTGAACAGCCACACAATCGGCTGTCACTTTTTGAATTGAAAGCATAATCTCCCAGTCACACAATCGGCTGAGAGAGTACACTTTTTTTGGAAAACCAAACCAGGACATTGCTCGAATCATAAGTTAACCCTCATCAAGCCACACAATCGGCTTATTGATTAATCAAAAACTGAACAGCCACACAATCGGCTGTCACTTTTTGAATTGAAAGCATAGTCTCCCAGCCACACAATCGGCTGAGAGAGTACACTTTTATTTTGGAAAACCAAACCAGGACATTGCTCGAATCCTAATTTAACCCTCATCAAGCCACACAATCGGCTTATTGATTAATCAAAAAGGGAACAGCCACACAATCGGCTGTCACTTTTTGAATTGAAAGCATAGTCTCCCAGCCCCAAAATCAGCTTAGAGAGTACACTTTCGTGCGGAAAAAGCAGCCCAGGGCGTTGGTTGTATCCTAGTTTAATCATCAAGCCACACAATCGGCTTATTGATTAATCTAAAACTGAACAGCCACACAATCGGCTGTCACTTTTTGAATTGAAAGCATAATCTCCCAGTCACACAATCGGCTGAGAGAGTACACTTTTTTTGGAAAACCAAACCAGGACATTGCTCGAATCATAAGTTAACCCTCATCAAGCCACACAATCGGCTTATTGATTAATCAAAAACTGAACAACCACACAATCGGCTGTCACTTTTTTGAATTGAAAGCATAGTCTCCCAGCCACACAATCGGCTGAGAGAGTACACCTTTACTTTGGAAAACCAATCCAGGACATTGCTCGAATCCTAATTTAACCCTCATCAAGCCACACAATCGGCTTATTGATTAATCAAAAACTGAACAGCCACACAATTGGCTATCACTTTTTGAATTGAAAGCAGAGTCTCCCAGCCACGCAATCGGCTTAAAGAGCACACTTTTATTTCATATAATACTACCTAAACCAATTCTAAATAACGCAACTGTTGCAAGAAGCCGATAAAAAATCCACACAATCGGCCTTATTATAAGAGATAAAGCCTAGTTATTCCCATATTTGTCTGTTCCAAGTAAACCAAAAAGTCAATCGGCTTTAAACCTAATTTAGTCCCACATTTGGGTGCTCAAATCAAACTAGACTGATTGATCAAAAAGACAGCCACACAGTCGACTGCCAAAACTTATTAAAAAAATTATTGGGAGAACATGAATTCAAGACTTCAAATTTTACAAAACCAACAAATGTAACACTCAAAACACAAGTTACATAATAAGACGTGTGCTGAGGTAGGGT
>NW_027452860.1:2500-36324 GCF_964194025.1 Convolutriloba macropyga
TGTTTGCGAAAGAAGATTTTGCGAAAAAAAAACACATTTGCGATCGATCTTCCGAAAAGATGTTTGCAATCGATTTTGCGAAAAGAAGATATTTTCGGTCGGTTTTGCGAAAAGAAGATATTTTCTATCGATTTTGCGGGAAGAAGATTTTTGCGAAAAAAGGTTTTGCGAAAAAAGAATATTTGCGATCAATTTTGCGAAAAGAAGGTAATAGCGATCGATATTACGAAAAGAAGGTGTTTGCGATCGATTTTGCTAAAAAGAAGAATTTGTCGAAAAAAAATTTTGCAAAAAGAAGGTTTCAGGGATCGATGTTGCGAAAAGAAGTTGTTTGTGATCGAATTTGCGAAAAGAAGATGTTTGCGAAAGAAGGTTTTGCGAAGAGAAGATATTTGTGATCAATTTTGCGAAAAGAAAGTAATAGCAATCGATATTACGAAAAGAAGGTGTTTGCGATCGGTTTTGCGGAAAGATGTTTGCAATCGATTTTGCGAAAAGAAGATATTTTCGGTCGGTTTTGCGAAAAGAAGATATTTTCTATCGATTTTGCGGGAAGAAGATTTTTGCGAAAAAAGGTTTTGCGAAAAAAAAGATATTTGCGATCAATTTTGCGAAAAGAAGGTAATAGCGATCGATGTTGCGAAAAGAAGTTGTTTGTGATCGAATTTGCGAAAAGAAGATGTTTGCGAAAGAAGATTTTGCAAACACATTTGCGATCGATCTTCCGAAAAGATGTTTGCAATCGATTTTGCGAAAAGAAGATATTTTCGGTCGGTTTTGCGAAAAGAAGATATTTGCAAAAGAAGGTTTTGCGAAGAGAAGATATTTGTGATCAATTTTGCGAAAAGAAAGTAATAGCAATCGATATTACGAAAAGAAGGTGTTTGCGATCGGTTTTGCGGAAAGAAGAGATTTTCGAAGGCAGGTTTTGCAAAAAGATGTTTGCGATCATTTAGCGATCATTTTTGCAACAAAAAAATTGCGAAGAAAAATTGGTTGCAATCGATTTTGCAAATAGAAGGTATTTGCGATGTATTTTAAGAAAAAAAGGCAGATGCTGTCAATTTTGCATTAAAAAACTCAATATTTCTTGCCCTGGGTCATAAACGAAAAAAAGTTCTCATGCCGGGTCTTTCCCATTATAGCCCCCCCCCCCATTATGGAATAATTACCCTGATGGGGGTATAGGTTATCTGACCACTAAGCTTGGGGGGGGGGGGCTATAATGGGAAAGACCCCTGATGCCTTTATATATCAAATACGATGCCTATCTTCTTTTTTTGTCCTTCTTTAGTTATTTTTTTCGCTTTGACCCAAAAACCGTCTATTTATAATTAAATTGCCGTGAAAAATCAATTATTATTGCTCTGGGTCAAAAACGAAAAAAAATTCTGATGACTTTATATATCGAATACGATGCCTCTATTTTCTTTTTCTTGTTCTTCTTAGTTGTTTTTTTTTTCGTTTTGACCCAGAAACAGTCTATTCATACATTACTTGTCTTTAAAAATCAATGTTTCGTGCTGTGGGTCAAAAACAAAAAAAAAGTTTCGGTGTCCTTTTATATTGAATAAGATTCCTCTATTTTGTTTTCCTTGGTCTTCTTTAGTTGTTTTTTTTCGTTTTGACCCCAAAAACCGTCTTCATAATTGACTTGCCTTTTTAAAAAAGCAATTATTCTTGCTGTGGGTCAAAAACGAAAAAAAAATCAGTTCTGATGCCTTTGAATATAGAATACGATACCTCAATTTTCTTGTTCTTCTTCAGTTGTTTTTTTTTGTTTTACCCAAAATTTATTTTCATTATTTACTTGCCTTTAAAAACTAATTAGTTTACTCTGGGTCAAAAAAGAAAAAAAAATCAGCTCTGATCCCGTTATATTTCGAATAAGATGCCTCTATTTCATATGACTTCAAAATTACTAAAGACGTTTGTCGGTGTTTTTGTCCTTTTTTGGTCAACTGTGGCCAATTCAGTGTTGTAGTACTGTTTTTAACTGAGTATAGGAAAAACAGCTTTGGTTGTAGCTTTTTTGGAGGTCGTGTTATATTGTCCTCTTGCGATATTTTTGGAGGATTTCGCGTCTTTTTTGACCATTTTCCGACTTTTTCGGGCAATTTTCCGGCTTATTTTGAACCTTTTCCGACTATTTTTGGACAATTTTCCAGCTGTTTTGGAGGATTTCCCGTCTCTTTCTGACGTTTTTTGGACCTATTTTTGACGTTTTTTTCGGCTATTTTTGACGTTTTTGGATTTGCCAAGTCTTGAACAAAATTGCATTTAGACGTGCCAAGTCTTTGCCAAGATTTGCAATTAAAGATGCCAAGTCTTGGAAAATACTTGCCTTTAGACGTGTCAAGTCTTGGCCAAGACTTATATTTAGAATTCAACGCCTTGGCCAAATTTTGCAATTATATTGACAAATGTAAAAAGTGACATGATCATAGATCTGAGTCATTACTGATATAAGACTTGCAATTTGACGTGCCCAGTACTGATATTGACTTGCCGTTCAGTCCGGGACAGCGTCAAAGCGATTGGCAAAAAAATACAATAACTGGGCAATCAAACAAGAAAGAAACTGAATTCAGTGAGCATATAAAACGAACTTGAAGATGACAGTGTTTGTCCCCAGACATTTGAGAATTTTTATCGTGTAAGATTTTACAAATTCCTTACAAAATTCTCTTACAGTTTCTTATAAGATTATGCGTCGCCAATTTGTAAGAAAATTTATCAGGTCTTACACGAAAAAAAATCCTTGAAGTCACAAAACAGCAATAACCGAACTCTGACATTATCATTTTTGTCGCGAAGTGATATCAATTCAAGTAGCAAACTGACATTGAAATTATTGGAACAAGGGTAGCGGACTGGAAATGCAGAAAGCCACATATCATTAGATCTTTTTTTCCAAAAAACATTGCGCAACAGCACAAAAGAGTAAAAATTTACATAGAAAACTACAAACACAAGTATAGAAATATAAAACTTTAAAAATGACGGCATACAGAAAATCCCCAATCAAGCTCTGCTCAATTTTTTATCACCCATTGTCATTACCATTTAAAAAATACAAAGCTAGGAAAAGCCTATTAATTGCAAGTGTATTAAATAAATCAATCCAGAAAGGTAATATCAAACGCGACGTACAGACTTTCTTGTCAAAGAACTTTAAAAATTTTTAGTGATTTCGGAGCTTTCTTTTCGAAAAAGGGGTTTTCAAATAGCATAAAGGCAACACAATCTACACAATGCGTGAATTGACCCAACCTTGTTACAATATTGGGCATTGTCACTTCAACAAGTGCTGCTACATGCATATAGAACTTTGAAACTGGTTTTTCTTATTTAATGATTTGCCCGCCAAAATCCAAGCACTAAAAACAAAATTCTAAAAGCTCAACCAGTATAAAAAGTACTCCGTGATCAATTTGAGCAAATGCAAAATTGGTGGAACTAATTGAGGTTTTGGTGGCATATTGTAATAGGTTAAATAGTTAATAAAAATGTAGAAAAAGAATTTGTCGGCAATTTTTTTGGATTTTTCCCAGGAAATAGAAACGTATTTGCGCTGCAACTAAATATCGCCAACAAGAGATAAAAAACAAGTCAAAAAAATTAGTTGCAGCGCAAATACGTTTCTAATTCCTGGGAAAAATCCAAAAAATTGGCTAACAAATTTAATGACTTGCGTGCCAAACTGCAAACGCAATTGACTCCAAATGCTAAAAACAAAACTTTAAACAGTCAATCAGTATAAAATTTAATCCGTGATCAATATGAGCAAATGCAAAATTGGTGGAACTAATTTAAGTTTTGGGTGCGTTTTGTATTGGTAAAATAGTTGATAAAGTTGTAGAAAAAAATTTAATGGACATTTTTTTTTATTTTTCTTAGGAATTAGAAAGGTATTTGCGCTGCAATTAAATATTGCCGCAAACAAGCAAAAAATTAATCGTTTTTGTGATCAATTTTCATGAGGGAGGGTGCAAAGCAGACTGTATGTGGAGAAACACATTTAGCAATTGTTTTTAGTTCTCACACTGTTGGATAGTTAGAGCAACGATTTTTCATCATTCGAACTTGATGCTTGCATGATGAGCATTTCAGAAGTCTCTGGTCAGAATATGCAACAAACAAACGTCTTGGGTGCAATAACAGTAACAGGCAGCACGAAAGACGATTGAGAAAATTAAAAGAAACTGAATTAAAACTTTGGTTTATTCATGATTATAATAAAAAGAATTTAGACTGAAAGCATCAGCAGGAGAAATTATTCAGGGTTATTCTGATTTTCAGTATAAATAAGAAATGAAATTGAGGAAATAATGTAAATAATTGTTAGAGACCATTTTTTTAAAAGTGTGTCAGTCAGGTCAGAATTATCAGTTTAAATTGGGAAAATCAGGAGTCTATTGGAAATCTAAGCCAAGACAGACAGTATCTTATTAAGGTTTTGGTAACCTTACATTCGAGAAAACCAATTTTCTTGAAAAAATTCAGTATATAATATGGTGGACAATCTGTGAAAACAACGTGGAAATAACAAGTTACGAAGTCAACCTGATATTTGAGGTAGGACTAGTTATTCCTTAGAAGCATTCATGAAACTAATTGTATGTACGCATAAAGCTAAATGTACGCAAGAGCGAAATGGTTGTTTGCAATGGTTTCCGCAATAAGAAATTATTTTTTTTGTAACAAAAGAGCGGTTTAATTTAGCCGTCCCGTACCTCATTCCTTCAAAATGGAACTTCCCCGAGTCGAATTTGCATCAACAAACAAACTGATGATTTATCAAGACATTTCCTACCCAATGTGGAGAATAACAAAAGTTTACCGGGCTCGCAAACATGTTAATTTTCCTTCTTAGAACAAACAAAAGGAAAAATTACTGCAGAATTATAATGTGATTTTATGGAAAAATGAAAGCGTTGCTATGTCAAAATACACATCAAAAACCCCACCCAAAGTCCAGTTGAGCACAAATTGAGTCCAAGTGAGTACCATCAACCTCAGAGTATTGATGTCGACGGATATGTTACTAGGAGGGTGAACTTGAAGATCAAAGTTCTCCCCGGTTATTTTCTCTACCAATGTGATCTTAGTTAAATTGCTGAAAAAGCAAGCATTGCTATCTCGTCAAGCTAGACAGCTGTACAGACAGGAAAAGTACGACTAATATCCACAACCGAGAAAGAATAGGAACCAGAATAAAAAAATAATTGTAAAAAATGGTTGAGCAGGAAAAAAGAGTTTTGATGTATCCTGAAAAAAATCAAACGAGTTTGACAACTGAATTCCAATCAATGGTGCATAAGGTTACTGGAGATAACCTAAAACTGGCCGCCAACCTTTTACGGACACTATTGCTTCCACACGTTAGGTCAAAACGTGCTGAAAGGAACGACATGGTACTTGCTGATAAATTTGGTAGTGTTGAGTACCCTCAGATTGAAGAAGAACGAGAACGAAAGCAATACAGCAAAAGAGAGATAGAGAGAGGGAGATAACGAAGGAGTGGGGCTGTTTGTTACTAGTGAGAGAAATTGGTATTTATTTGGTAAGTTTTTGTGGTAGAGTATAGTTGCAGTGAATTAAACTACAGAGTCAACCATAGCTGTATGGACGAGTTCGCGACTGTTGATCACGAGGGGTCTCTAGATATCAGTGACGTCAATTTATAACTATTCGCTTTTAAATTGGCATTTTCTGTTTTTAAAGGCAACACCATTGCAAAAAACTTTAAATATTCGCTTGAAAAGAACAATCTTTCTTTGCTGTTGCAGTCTTATTGCACAAGATTCCAATTTGAGTGTTATGTTTGATTTAATTTGCTTTTTACTTTATTAATTTTTTTCTATTGTTATCACTCGGCAATGGAGATGGAGGCCACATCATCATCATCAACGTCCAAACCCATGGCTTCAGAGGTTGTCGTGAGTACTATTCAAGACACAGAAGTAAGTGTATTGAAAAAAGAAATCGAACTCTTGAAGGCAAAAAATAACTCACAGGACGAAGAAATTAGGGAACTAAAAGCAAAGCAAAAAAATATTAATGATCGCCTAAGAGCGCAAGAGAGATACACGCGAAAGTACACGTTACTAATCGTTAATCCGCCCTTCGATGCTCGACAAGTTTGTAATGTAACGCACGAAACTTTAAAATTTTTTGAGAAATTCTTGGGGGTCGAAATTACTGAGGACAGTATCAAAGCGTGTCACATTATTCCCAATTCCGGAAACGAGTTTCAACTGCCAACAGTAATATGCAAATTTATTTATTTTGCCGACAAACAAAGTGTCTATGAAAAAAGAAAACGACTGAGAAAAACAAAAAACAGGATAAACAACAAATTCATCTATCTAAACGAGCCCCTACCAGAATTTGAAGCTCAGATCAAAAACGAAGCAAACAAACGAAACATGATTACTGCAACACACAACTGTGCAGTCTCGGTTTTAGTCGAAAATGGTAGAGAAAAGGCAAAATTCGTTAAAATTAACGAGATAGAAGATTTGGACTCAATCAATGCTATAAAACGAAAAAAACATTTCGAAATATCTTCTACTGACGATGTTGTCAACACACCTGCATACAAAGACTTAATATTCAAAAGGAATAGAACAAACGGCATCTCACAAACTCAGTAACTGTAATAAAAAGCTAAAACATAACTCAATTAATTTTGTTTGGTTTCTTTAATGTGTATAATATGAGCACAACTCAAGATTTAGGGTAGAAACTTATCGCCAGCTTTAGGTGCGTAACGTTTTGATCATATTTCTTTAAACCTTTTTTGCTCATTTCTTAAGTTTTTTTTTATTTGTTTTTTTTTATTTTATTTTTTTAAATTTCTTAAATTCAGCTTATATATGTATAAGATAACCTCAATTTCAACTAAAAATCTTTAAAAATTGTTTCAGCCCTCTGCCTTTGATTTCCGCAGGCGGCGGCTTGTCGGTTGTGATTTATGCAACCATGAAGACAGGGCGCAGGAGAGCAATGAAACAGAATGTTTTGATTTGTTGCTGGTGATTTCCGCAAGCAACAAATCAAAAAAAAACAATTAAGCACTGTTATATCAAAATAGTGTAATACAAGAACGTTAATAGTTTTATACAAGAAAAAAAAAACCAGATTGAAATGGCAGGGAATTGATAACGAAAAGTGTCTCTACGTCAACAATGACAAATAAAAGAATCTGTAATCCCGTACAGTTCCAATTTGTTCTTCAAAACATTCGATCCGTATCTAAGAACCTAGACGAGTTTGAAGTTTACATTAATAGCATGTCTCAGAAACCTGAAGTAGTTTGCCTTACTGAGACTTGGTTAAATCCTAGCTATAACAACAACTGTTTTTCTTTGAATGGTTATCAAACAATTATATCCAGCAATCGTAAAAAAAGAGGTGGAGGTGTTGCATTCTTCTTGAAAAATAACATAAATTGTCAGATAGTTAAAAAATTAGAAACGAATTCCGTTCAACTACTAACAGTCGCCATCAAAACCATAAAAGAAGAAATCTGGTTCTCATGTATTTACATGCCACCAAATTGCACTAATGAAGCCAATTTCTTGACGGTTGAAAGATATCTCGACAGCCTAATGGTTGACCCAGAAACAAAACACGTACTATGTGGGGATTTTAATGTGAATTTTTTAGTAAACAGCAAAAAAGCTGAAAGCTTAAAAAGCCTTTTAGCCGGAAACGGTCTCAGTATATCAAGCAATAACGACCCAA
Organism: Convolutriloba macropyga; assembly: GCF_964194025.1. Lineage (NCBI taxonomy): Eukaryota > Metazoa > Xenacoelomorpha > Acoela > Convolutidae > Convolutriloba > Convolutriloba macropyga. The sequence goes on from NW_027452860.1 coordinate 10,253, forward strand.
CGAGGGTATCAAATGGCAGAGGTACGCTCATTGACGCAATATTTTCTAACTTTTTTATAGAAACAAAAGTTAAATCAACCAGCATAACAGATCATCACACGGTAGAAGGTTCTTTTGACCTCGATGGCAGTCCAGAAAAGTTTTTTAAAGCTCTAAAAAGCCGCAATTGGCATAACCTAGATAATCCAATTACAAAAGAAAGACTCGAAAAGGATCTCAGGTATCAATTTGAGGTCCACAGAAGTAGTTTAGAACTCTTACCAATTGACAGAGCCTTCAAAAAACTTCACGAAGTGCTCACAGAAGCATTAAACAGTCACCTTCCTGAAAAATATCGTACACAAAAAAAGAACAAAAATTGGATTGATAATGAGGTTAAAAACTTAGCGACGAAAAAACGTAGTCTTAAGAAACTGGCAGATACAACTGGAAGTCCACAAATTCACGAAAATTTTCAAAAAACTTGTAAAAACCTTAAATCTCTCATCAGATCTAAAAAACAAACTTTTTATCAAAATCTACTTAAAACCGATTCGGTAAAAAACAAAAAATCTTTTTTTGAGCTTTACAGATTCTTAGCCGGCAATTCAGAGTCCTCTAAAGTTGTCTGCTCGCAAAATAAAGTAGATGAGTTCAATGAGTTCTTCGCAAACATTGGGAAAAAATTGAATGCAGAATTTTTAACAAGAAGTGCCGTTACGATAGAAAACCAGAGTCAAAGTATGTTTCTAAAATGGATATCTGCAAATGACGTAATGTACGCTATCAACAACTGTAAAAGCAAATTTAGTCTTGATTGCTATAACTTGAACTATTTTTTCATTAAAAAAGTTTCTGACTGTTTAACAGCTCCTTTACAGCTCTTGTTTAACAGATGCATAGAACTTGGACAATACCCAGAGAGTTTGAAAATAGCAAAAGTTATACCGTTCTTCAAAAATGGAAATAAAGATGACCCATCAAATTTCAGGCCCATCTCGTTGCTACCAATTATAGGGAAAGTCTTTGAGCGGATTATATTTGATCGAATTCAAAACTACCTAAACGTTTTCGAAATTCTCTCAGATTCACAATTTGGCTTCAGGCACGGGAAGAGCACAGTCGATGCCATTGCAACCTTAATAGAGGAAATAAGATCAAATCTCCACAACAACAGTGAAAAAACCAAATGCACCTTTCTAGACTTAACAAAAGCTTTTGATACTGTCGATCACAAGATTTTACTGCAAAAGTGTTATAGATATGGTCTGCGTGGTCCAATATACAACATTTTAAAATCATATTTGTCCAAACGAACGCAATATACTTTAATTGGAGATAAAAAGTCCAAACTGAATCTTATAGAACTAGGCGTGCCACAGGGATCAATTCTTGGCCCACTGTTGTTTATTATCTACATGAATGACTTAAGAAAAAATCCCTTTTGTCCCAGAAAAAATCAAATGTTATTTTATACGCCGATGACACTGTTGTAAAGAGCTGAAGTTCCGCATCGAAAATTGACGATGATCACGACAGAGCACTAGATAACGTCAATGATTGGCTCATAAAAAATAAACTAACACTGAACAAGGAAAAAACAAAAAGCATGCTTTTTGTAAAGAAAAATCAAAAAATGTTGTGTCAAGAACATTCATAAAAAACACTAAAATTGAAGAAAAACAAAGTTTCAAATACCTGGGCATCACGATAGATAACGATCTACGTTTCACAAAGCACTCAAAGCATGTGGTCACAAAACTTTTGTCGAATTGTTCTATCTTTTATAAACTAAGAAATGTTTTGAGAGAATCACAGATGATAAAAGCGTTTAAAACATACATACAGCCAATAGTACAATACGGAGTCCTGATATACGGGTCAACAACAATCACAACTATTAGGGAAATAGACAAAGTTATCAAACGTATCGTGCGGCTAATTTTCATCGAAAAAAGTTTGAAAGCACTTACGAAGAAAGAGTAAAACATAGGATCTATTTAGCCTCGGAGTTACATGCCTATGAGGTTCTTAAGCAGACACTAAAAAACATAAGGGGACAATGTAATATTTCACCAATTTCAAAGGGTTTCTCAATGCAAAATTGCCTTTAAAAAAGCAAGCGGTTGATTAAAAACAAAATAACTCAAGGTAAAAATCTATTTCACAGTTTTTCAATAATAGTTAGGATAAGGCGAGTCTTAAGAATGCTTCTAGGTTACGATGATGAAATAATAGAGAAGATTGAAAACATGTCTACTGCCGAAACAAAAAATTTCTGTCATCAATTTCTAGATAATTATATTTTGGGTAATGAGGACATAGTCAGACTGTTGTATGAGTTTTAATATCACAACTCAAAGGCGTTCCATAACCAGAATAATGTTTTCACTAGGTTTAATGCTACCTTCAAAAATAGTGCTTCCTCCTTTTTTTTTCTTTCTTCATTTTGAATCACTTTCATCCAGATAAACTGAACGAGACACTTGAGAACGGGCCATCGGCCCAATAGTGCTCTCCCACAGTCAAATATATGATTGTATTTGTACAAGTAATTGTGAAAAGCTACTTATTGACTGATGGAAACAATTTATTATTAAAAGTATTGGTTCAGAGGGTAAAAAAATTCTGGCCAGCAACAAAGCTAGTCAGAGTCAGAACTTCTAAGAGTTAAATGGACTAGTGAGTCAACTGAAAGAGTTTTTGATTCTTGTGGACAGGTTCATTGAATTTGTTTTGTATATTGTAAATCATAATTTAGTTTTTAGCAAGAAATAATTTATGGATTTTTAAAACTGTTCATTTATATTTTTGTGGGCTATATTTTTAGAGTTTACGATCATTCAATATTCACTCAATCATCCAGTGCAGTTTTCAAACAGTCTATAGAACAAAATTTGATGAAAAACAAAGTACACCCCCAAAAACCGGACGAACCAACAAACAAGCCTTTTGAAACCTGAAATAGTTTTGGGCGCTATTCAGTCCCGGTCTAGAGGTTTTCTAACATCAAAAAAGAAAACACTACGCGGACTCGCCTTTTAGAACGTTAGTTGTTCAGCAAAATTAAAAGACGACACATGTGTGAAAAGAGAGAAAGTTTTGAGCGAAAGGCGCATGACCGTACCGATAAATCAATCTGAGGAGTGCTTTAAAAATATCCACAGAGACCATGTGAAACTTGCAGCAGAAAAATTATTGACAGAATTTGATCAGCAGAGTCACATAACCTGACCTGGAAGAACGCGAGCCTAGACTTTGAAGAATTTACACAGATATAGACAAGAAGAAGAAAATAAGCGTTCTGCAGCAAAAATTGATAAATCAGAGATGCATTCGGAATAGAAGACAATTTTTGTAAGACCATTGCTTTTATCCGATTTGTGGAACGTTTTCCATCCCCTGTATATGAAGTTTGGAAGGCTAGTGGGAGGTTTTTATTTGATGTTTGTTAAGTCTTTATGTGGACAGAAGAAGAGTTGCTAGGTACTTAAGAGAGAAATTCTGTGGATAATTGATGTTTTGTTTAATTTGCTTTCAAGGTCTTCAGAATTAGATGAAAGAAGCATTCTCGGACTCTTCAAGAAAACTTCTCTTTTTTTTGCGTAAGACTGTTCAACATTCCACTGTTTTATGAGCAGAATTTGAACTGCACAAGATTGAATGATAGAACTAAGAGCAATTGGTTTTAAGCTTTGAAGATGACAAACTAGTGTTTCAAATTTAGTCTAATGACAGCGGCGATGACAACTGCTTTAACAAGCAAAATTAGAAAAAAAAGACGAAATGACAACTGGTTTTGTCGATTAAGTTTAGACGAAAAATTCAACAAATGATTTGTCGAGTGAAAGTTGGTTTACACTAATTGTTATTGGCTCTGGAGTAAGTACAGTTCTTCAAGAGAATTCAATTGTCAGAGATAAAAGTAAAGGAAGAATTTCAAGTTGCACTGACAATCTCTCAACCTTGGACGCCGTTATTGTTGAAAGCGTTATTGGTAAAAGTTGTCTATTGAATTCGAACGGAAAAAGAAAAGAACAGAATCCTACGAAACCGGATTCCGGATAAGGGACAGTTCAAGAAAACGACGGACAAATTCGTTTTGCACAAACAGGACATTGGTAAGCGTTATAAAACTGCAGGAGTAAGAATAATCTCTCAAAGAAATCGATAACTCTGAGGTAGAAGATTAGGCAATTTTCAGAGCAAACAAAATTTTAAAGATGTCGACAGCTCCTTCTATAGTGGCAAAAAGACCGATTTTGCTTTTTTGGGAGGCCGCGTGTTCCTTTCAAACATTGCACATGCTACGCTTCGAAAAGCAAACAAACGTTACGAAAACTTTAGTGCAAAGGCAATGGCAAAATTGTGGAAAGTGAAGGCTTTTGATGAAACAGACAAAAGCAAAAACGAAGATTTGAATATTTCCGAGATCCCTGGAAGTAATTGTTGTTTTACACGAGAATCTAAAACTGGTGTTGGCACTTCGCTTCAGCAGCTAGTGCCGGCGAACTTCTTTGATCTGAAATGATTGACAATCAAAACTGGATTTCAGAAACTGCAGTTGTTAATTGATCTAATTTGCATAAATTTTTGAACAATTTTCTGAAGAAGGACTTGATAATTCTGCAGGCTTGATTGCCAACGAAAATGAATGAGGGATAAAGGGAACGGAATAATGGAAGAAAGAATCCCAAAAGATGTCTTCAGTTGTTGGTAGAGCAGATTGTCCGTTGGAAACAGATCGCATCGAGAATGGGTTGTTAAATTGGAAGGCTCAATCAAGCTTTTACGACATCAAAGATTTGAAAATGAGTTCCTTCTTAGTTGCTATTTCTCGATATAATCAGAAGGGGAGACTATTCAGAGCACAATTAAAGATCCAATACTGGAACTACAAAGCAGTGATTGGACCATTGAGCCAGTAATTTTTCGGACAAGCTTGAGTTGCAATTAAAAGTGTGATTTGCTGTTTAACCAGAAGTCGGGTTTATGCCTAAGGTTGCAGTCTCCTTCAAGGAAAAGCGAAGGGGAACTGAAAATACCAATTGATGCAGAAAATGGTTGCGCAGATGTTTGGGGGGAGATGTACTTGCAGTATCCGTTCATAACTCTTATTCGCCATCAAATTGCAAACGGAAGTTTTCCAGGCTTGCCCATTTTCGGAAACGCAACCCTTCTTGATCAAAAAACAGCTGTCGATGGGCCTCTCCAGCCAAAAGAGAAGCAGTATTAGAAGAGGGAGGTCTTTTGAAGTCTCTCTTTACCTATGTGAAGATGAGTGATGACTAGAGAGGTCTGAAATTGGTATTCCTTGAATTATGCAGGGTGCTACTCGTGCACAAAGTGTTAGTCAGAAAGAGATTAAAATAGATTGAATTCAAAATGTCAGAATGTGGCGCAAACGGAAAATTGTCAACAAATGAGACTGCCCTTTTTGGACCTCCCCTCAAAGATTGTAGAAAGAAAGAAGATGGCCGCATTTTGGTTTTGTCTGCAAATTCTGATGTCAGAAATTGGAAGTCTTTTTTCGAAGTAAATGTTTTTCAAAAGTTTTTGTTGTGAAGAAAAAATTAGCTCGAAAGTTTCTAACAAGAAGTGGCAACTGTATCAGGTACCTAATCTAGGGGAAAAAAAGTACCTGTGGTGCGAATCAGAAATATAATGAGACTTGAAATAGGTAAATTAATGACGTAAATACTTTTGAGGAGTTTTTGTGGTAAATTCTCTATAAAAGTAATTTATTATGGTCTTGTTGATTGTATGGTTAAAAAGGAAACGGCTATTTAGTTGCTTTTAGGTTTCTTTAAGTCGGCAAAATAAATCGGTGCAGCATTTAACTTTCACTTTCAGTTTACTTGGATCCTTCTTACGTAGGCTTCTTAAGACCACATTGATTGAAAGAATCGCTCAGAATCTGGAAGTAAAACAACAGTTCGTACTCGTGGAACAGGATGAATGACGTCTTTGATGAGAAGTGTGAATTTGGATAAAATGAAGAGATCGAAACATGACATTGAACCTTTTGGATTACTAATTAGTTTGTACAGTTTTGGAACCAATCTTGAACATGTTTACTATTTAAACAATAAAAACAGACTTGAGCAGTGTAAATTGGAGTGAAAATTAGCTTCTAGTCGTAATATAAACAAAAAAGACATTTTGAAAAAGTATTAAATTGTTAGAAAGACTGTGACTGGTCACAAAGGTTTTTGCAAAGTAGTAGTGTTTTTTTTTCGTTGGGAAATCCTGCCCCAAATGCTAAAAGTGAATTTCTAGAAGCTCAACCAGTATAGAAAAATGATTTCGTGTTCCAGTTGAGCAAATGCAAGTATGAGGGAGTTCATTGGGGTTTTCAGTGAAAAAAGTAATATGTAAAAATAAAAATTATAGAAAGATAAATAATAGAGGTTTGGAACTATAATTGTTCCTCCAGGATTTTATTGGCCGCTTTTGTTTTTTTTTCCGAAGAATTAGAAAATTTTTTTGATCTGCAACTCACTATTATCAATAAAAGCTATAAAGAACAAAATAAAGGAAAGTTTTTGTGACAAATTTGACTGCGGAAGGAAGCAGGGCAGACTGTATATGGGAAAATTAGATTAACCAATTGTTTCTTTTGAGCATGGCTGAAGCTAAGAAGTTTTGGATCTTTAACTTCTGATGCTTTCATGATCTGAAATGTTCAATTTGTTGGCCCCAATATGCAACAAGCGAACGTCTTTGGTGCCATAACGGTATCAGACAGCCCAAAAGACGATTGTGAAGATATGCATGAAAATTTGAAACTAAAAAAGAAAACTGAATTCAATATTTTGTTGGGCCATGATTATCATAAAAAAGTTCTGGAAAAAAATGTAAGCAATTATTGTAAAATTCCAATGGAAAGTTAATTCATGGCGATTCTGCATGTCAGTAAAAAAATTGATATAAATCTGAGCAAATCATGCAAATAATTGTTAGGGATCTTTTTTTCAAATTGTGTCATTCATGTCAACTATATCAATTAAAAATGAAAAAAATCAAAGTTTCTACTGGAAACCCAAGTTAAAACACAGTAAATTTATGAAAAATTTGGTAACCTCGCAGGGGGAGAAAAAATCCTCCTTAGACAATGCAGCACTTAAAATGGTCAAAACTTTGTTGAAAACAGCAATTCCTGAAAAACACTTTTGATGCAAACTTTTTGCATTCAACACTGATTGTCTTCTTATAATGAAGCAAACATTTAAAATTGCCCTCATTTCCCTCTCATTGTTCGAAAGAGTAAAAAAAAAACATTTTTGATATTAACGCATCATGAAATCTTGGCTTTTGTGGTTTCATAAAAAAAGTTTTCGCTTTTTATGTAAAAAAAATTTTAAGAGAATTGTGAATGAGTAAGTTTAATCCTCGTAAAAAATTTACAAATTTTTTGTATTGGAAAAACTTTTTTTTTATCATGCGGCTATCAAATAATTTTATTTATGCCTTTACTTCTGAATATTACCAACCAGCCAAACCAGTTAAATGTAAATCAAAAGCAAAACAGCACACAGGAACTTTTTTGATTAAAAAATAGAAAACTATTCCCACGATCAAATAGGCTCACTTGAACTTTGCCGCATGTCCTTTGTTTCTTGGTAATTCAAAATTGTGTGGCGCCCCGAACGAAAAAATTAAATATAGGAGATTCCAATTCTTCTCACAGCCAGCCAGCTCTTGCTGTGTTCTAGACAAGAGATGTCGAAAAAAAAATTGGGAAATGTACAGTTTACTATGATAGATAAATGTCAGAAAGTGTTGGGTTTTCTCAGCGTGGTATTAGCGTGACGAATCAGCGAGATAGTTTAACTGATTTTTTACTTATAATTCAAAAATATTCTACAGCTTCTCTTTTTAGAGGAAAAACTGCTATGCTGCAATTTACTCTGTCAGGTCTTTGAGGATCTAACTTGAAATCATCTTGGAAAACATTAAATTGCTGTTTCAAATAGTTCTTCCAATAGAACATATTACAAATCGAAAAAACATCTTACAGATGTTTTATCGTTATAGGTCTCTGAGCTCAATTTTTTTCAGATTGCTAATATTTACTCTTTCTAAACTTAAACAGACAGTGCTCTACAGGATAAACAAGTTAATGTTTGCAACAGTATTTCTTTAAGAAAAATTTTTGTTAGAACTTTTCATATTCAAGATTGATTGCTTCCATATGATAAAACAAACATTAAAATAATTTCTCTTTTTCGCTCACAGTGTTCAGAATAGTAACAGGAAAAACAATTTTGATGTTAACGCATCATGAATACTTGAAATTTCTGGTTTAATATCAAAGTGTTGTGTAAGAAAACATTCAAAAAAATTTGAGAAATTTTGCCTAAGATTACGTTCAATTACTGTATAAAGATAGCAAAAATTAATTTTCTTGTAATATCTCTTTTTATATTACATGGCTATGTTGTATCCATTTTCGCGTTTTATGCCTGTATTACTGAGTTTTTTCAACAAAACAACCCAGTTAAAAAAACATCAAAAACCAAAAAAGCACAGATGCCACATTTTGTAATAGCTTCCGAAAATTTTTATCAGGGTCAAGAAAACTTACTCGAATTTTGCCACATGTCATCTGCATCTTAGTATTTCAAAACTGTGTCTTGTGCCAAATAGAAAAGATAAAATTTGGGGTCTCAGAGACGCCAGCTCTTTGTTCACAAAGCCAGCTCTTGCTGTGGTCTAGATAGCAGATATCAAAAAAAAAAATTAGAAGTATCTTGTTCAATTTGGTAGGCAAGTGTGAAAAAATATTTAGTCATTCTCAGCGAGGCAAAAGCATAACGAATCAGCAAGATAGATTAAATGATTTCTCTCTGAGCAAGATAGTTTAAATGATTTCTCTAATTTCTTCCGTGGTTCGGAATTTTGATCAAAATTAACTAATTCAGTTTCTGACAATCATGATAACTTAGATTTCCTGATTTTACATCAATGTTTTCTATTGTTTTACCCTACAGAGAAAAATTGATTACCAGGATTTATTGTGAAGGGTAGGTTTAACTGTTGATTAAAGATAGCCAACTTTTTTCAGAAAAAATTTTCTTTCACGCAGCTGTGTCGTATCAGATACTTGTTTTATGCCTTTACTGCGGCATCTTACTTAGCAGAAATCACAGTAAACATTAAACCAAAAGCAAAAAAACACAGAAGACATATTTTGAAAAAAAATTCTGAATTTTTCTTCCATAGTCAAAAAAACTTGATTTTTGCGCACGTCGTCTGTATCTTGTTACTTTGAAATTGTGCTTTGCGCTGAATAGAAAGGTTTAAGTCTCGGAGACACCAGTTAGACTCAGTGCCAGCTCGTGTTGTGGTCTAGACAAAAGATATCCAAAAAAAAATATGAGAATTGTCTATTTTAATTTGATAGACAAGTGTCAGAACAAATTTATGTATTCTCAGGATTGCATCAGCGTGACGAATTAGCGACAATGCTTAATTGATATCTGAAACAATAATACTAACAATTTTTTAGCTGTTATCTTTTTGATAAAATAACTACTTAATCAACACGGAAACAAATGATTGCTGAATAAAAAATTTGAGTTTCGGAGACACATTAACTTTATAAAAAAATTTGGTAACCTCACGGGGAGAGAATTAATCTCCTCTAGACAATGCAGCATATAAAATGGTCAACACTTTGTTGAAAATCGCAATTCCTGAAAAGCAATTAATTTATTGTGAACTTTTTGAACTTAACAATGATTGTCGTCTTATGATGAAGCAAACATTAAAAAGAGCCCTCATTTCCTACCCATTGTTCGAAAGTTTTTCAAAAAACTTTTTTGATATTAACGCATCATGAAATTTTGGCTTTTGTGGTTTCATATAAAGTTTTTTGCATTTGTGTAGAAAAAACATTTTCAGATTTTTATGAAAGAGTAGGTTTAATTCTCATATAAAATTAACAATTTTTTTCATGGAAAAACTCTTCTTTTAACACGCGGCTATCAAATAAACTTATTTATGACTTCACTGATGAACATTACCAACCAGCCAAACCATTTAAATGTAATTCAAAAGCAAAAAAAGCACAAAAGACAATTTTTGGAAAAAAAATTAGAAAATTATTAACATGGTCAATTAAGCCTACTTGAATTTTATCGCATGTCGTTTGTTTCTTGGTACTTCAAAATTGTGTTCTGCCCAGAATAAAAAAAGTAATTCTCGGAGATTCCAATTGTTCCCAGAGCCAGCTCTTGCTGTGATCTAGACAAAAGATATCTAAAAAAATTGGGAAATGTACAGTTTACTATGATAGATAAGTGTCAGAAAGTGCTGGGTTTTCTCAGCGTGGCATTAGCGTGACCAATCAGCGAGATAGTTGAATGGAATTTTAACTTATAATTTAAGAATACTTTACACCTTCTCTTTTTAGAGAAAAAACTGCTCTGCTGCAATTAACTCTGTCAGGTCTTTGAGAATCTAACTTTAAATCATCTCGAAACACAATATATTGCTCATTCAAAGAGTTCATCCAATAATACATTTAACAAATCTAAAAAAAATTACAGATGATTTATCTTTATAAGTCTCTGAGCTCAAATTTTTTCAAGTTGCTAATTTTTACTCTTTTTAAACTTCAACAAATAGTGCTCTCCAAGAAAAACGAGTTAACGTTTGAAGCAGTTTTTCATGAAAAAAAAATTTGTCAGAACTTTTCATTTTCACGACTGATTGCTTTCCTGTGATAAAACATAGCTGAAAAATTTTTTAACTTTTTCGCTCACAATGTTCAGAACACCGACCGCCAATTAAAATGAATATCAAAACCATAAAGGTTTTAAAAAATAATTTTTACAATGATTTTTCATAGTCAAGAGAACTTACTTGACTTTTTCCGCATGTCGTCTGTGTCTCGTTACTTCGAAATTGTATATTGTGCTGCATTAAAAAATTATGTCTCGGAGACACAGTAACTTTATAAAAATTTAGTAATCTTACAGGGGAGAGAATTATTCTTCTCTAGACAATGCATCGTTTAAAATGGTCAACACTTTGTTGAAAACCGCATTTCCTGAGAAGCAATTTTGTGTGAACTTTTTGAATTCAACAATGATTGTCTTCTTATGATGAAGCAAACATTAAAAATTGCCCTCATATTCCCTGCCATTGATCGAAAGAGTAAAAAAAATGTTTTTTGATATTAACGCATCATGAATTCTTGGCTTTTGTGGTTTCATATAAAAATTTTTGCATTTGTATAGAAAAAACCATGCTGCTATCAAATAATTTTATTTATGCCTTTACTACTGAATATTACCAACTAGCCAAACAAGTTAAATGTAAATCAAAAGCAAAAAAACACAAAGGACATCTTTTTGGAAAAAGGTTTAGAAAATTATTCCCATGGTCAGTCAAGCCTACTTGAATTCTGCCGCATGTCGTTTGTTTCTTGGTACTTCAAAATTGTAATCTGCCCCGAATAAAATAAGTAAGTCTGGGAGATTCCAATTGTTCCCAGAGCCAGCTCTTGTTGTGATCCAGACAAGAGATATCCAAAAAATTGGGAACTGTACAGTTTTCTTTGATAGATAAGTGACAGAAAGTGTTGGGTTTTCTCATCGTGGCTTTAGCGTGACGAATCATTGAGGTAGTTGAACTGAATTTCAACTTATAATTCAAAAACATTTCACAGCTTCTCTTTTTAGAGAAGAAAACTGCTATGCTGCAGTTAACTCTGTCAGGTGTTTGAGAATCTAACTTTAAATCCTCTTGGAAAACACTAAATTGCTGTTTCAAATAGTTCTTCCAATAGAACATATTACAAATCGAAAAAACATCTTAAAGATGTTTTATCGTTATAGGTCTCTGAGCTCAATTTTTTTCAGGTTGCTAATCTTTACTCTTTTTAAACTTTAAAAAACAGTGCTCTCCAAGAAAAACGAATTAATGTTGAAGCAGTTTCCCTGAAAGAAAAAATTTTGTCGGAACTTTTCATATTTAAGATTGATTGCTTTCCTAAGATAAAACAAACAATAAAAAACTTTTCTCTTTTTCGCTCACCTTCTTCAAAATAGCATTAAGAAAAACAATTTTGATATTAACGCACCATGAAACCTTGGAATTTCTGGTTTGATACCAAAATTTTGTGTAGGAATACTTCAAAAAAAATTTGAGAAAATTGCCTAAGATTACGTTCAATTCTTGTATAAAGATAGCAAACTTTATTTTTTCTACATTCTCTTCTTTTATTACAAGGCTGCATCGTATCCATTTTTTGGTTTCATGCCTGTACTGCTGAATTTAATCACCAAGACAACCCAGTTAAAAATCATCAATTTCCAAAAAAGCACAAAAGCACGAACTTACTCGAAATTTGCCACATGTCATCTGTATCTTAGTATTTCGAAACTGTGTTTTGTGCCGAAAAGAAAAGATAAAAATATTAAGTCTCAGAGACACCAGCTCATTATTCACAAAGCCAGCTCTTGCTATGGTCTAGATAAGAGATATCCAAAAAAAATTAAAGTGTCTTGTTCAATTTGATAGACAAGTTTCAAAAAATATTTAGTCATTCTCAGCGACACATAAGCGTAACGAAGCAGCAAGATAGTTTAAATGATTTCTCTATAAGCAAGATAGTTTAAATAATATCAATAATTTTTTTCGTGGTTCAGAATTTTGATAAACATTAACTAATTTAAATTCTGAAAATAATGATTTGGCTTTCCTGGTTTTACATCAATATATTCTACTATTTTACCCTATAGAAAATAATTGGTTACCACGATTTTTGGTGAAAGTTAGGTTTAACTGTTGAATAAGGATAGCCAACAATTTTTATCAAAAAACTTTTCTTCTTTCGCGCAGCTGTGTTGTATCAAATACTTGTTTTATACCTCTGAAAAAAATTAGTTTAAATCCAGAAATAAGATAGCAAAAAGTTGTTTTTCATGGAATACCTCCTCTTCTATTCTGCAGCTCTATTGTATCAAAAAAATTCTTCTATGCCTTTACTGCTGATTTTTACTAACCAGACCGCCAAGTAATATGAACATCAAAAGCAAAAAAGTACAGATTACAGAAAACCAATTTTGAAAAAAAGTCGAAAATTTTTTTCATAGTCAAGGAAACTTACTTGACTTTTCGCGCACGTCGTCTGTATCTTCATACTTCGAAATTGTGTTTTATACTGATTAAAAAATTTAAGTCTAGGAGTCACCAGTTGGTCTCATTGCCAGCTCATGCCGTCGTACAGACAACAGATATCTAAAAAAGTTGAGAAGTGTCTAGTTTAATTTGATAGACAAGTGTCACAAAAACTTTATGTTTTCTCAGCGGGGCGTCAACGTGACGAATCAGCGAGAACGTTTTATTGATATCTCTATAGAAAATTATAAGTTTTTTAGCTGTCATTTTTTTGAGAATTTAACTACTAAATCAACACGGACACAATTCATTGCTGTTTTATGTAGGCTTTTTCACCAAAGCAAATCAGAAAACAAAGAAACAATTTTCAAAAACTTAAGATGATTTTAGGTCTCTGAGCTGGTCCTACTTTGCCAGATGCATTTTCGTAGCGCAAAACTGATGCGGTTTTTCCTGAAGAGCAGATTTTTTTAAATCTTTTTAATTGAAAAGTTGATTGTGTTCCTATGATGAAGCAATAACTATATAAAAATCATTTCCGTCCCTTTGGTCGGAAGTTTCATCAATATCGACAAATTTAGTTTCAGAACATTATGATATCTTGCTTTTTTGATTTCATTCCAGTTTTTCCTGTTGCTATTTTACTCTACTGGTAAAACGAAAAAATTTGTTACCAGGACCTTTGGTGAAGACTTTGTTTAAACCTAGAAAAAAGATAGCAAAAAACTGTTTTTCATTGAAAACCTCTTCTTCTGTTTTGCAGCTCTAGCTCTACTGTATCAAAAAACATGTTTTATGCCTTTACTGCTGAACGTCACTAACCAGACCGCCAAGTAATATGGACATCAAAATCGAAAAAATACAGAAGACAGAAAAATGTTTCGAAAAAAGTTCTGAAATTTTTTTTTCATAGTCAAGGAAAATTACTTGATTTTTTTGCGCACGTCGTCTGTATTTCATACTTCGAAATTGTGTTTTGTAGTGTTTTGAACTTATTAAAAAATTTAAGTCTCGGAGACACCAGTTGGTCTCATTGCCAGCTCATGCCGTCGTACAGACAACAGATATCCAAAAAAGTTGAGAAGTGTCTAGTTTAATTTGATAGACAAGTGTCACAAAAACTTTACGTTTTCTCAGCGGGGCGACAACGTGACGAATCAGCGAGAACGTTTTATTGATATCTCAATAGAAAATTATCAATTTTTTAGCTGTCATTTTTTTGATAAATCAACTACTAAGTCAACACAGACACAATTCATTGCTGTTTTATGTAGGCTTCTTCAGCAAAACAAATCAGAACACGAAGAAATAACTTTCAAAAAGTTTAAAATGATTTTAGGTCTCTGAGGTGGTTCTATTTTTCAAGCTGCTGTTCTAGTAGCGCAAAATTGATGCGGTTTTTCCTGAAGAGTAGAATTTTTTAAATCTTTTTAATTGAAAAGTTGATTGTGTTCCTATGATGAAGCAATAACTATATAAAAATCATTTCCGTTCCTTTGGTCGGAATTTTCATCAATATCGACCAATTTAGTTTCAGAACATTATGATATCTTGCTTTTTTGATTTCATTCCAGTTTTCCTGTTGCTCTTTTATTCTACTGGTAAAATGAAAAAATTGGTTACCAGGACCTTTGGTGAAGACTTTGTTTAAACCTAGAAAAAAGATAGCAAAAAACTGTTTTTCATGGAAAACCTCTTCTTCTGTTTTGCAGCTCTACAGTATCAAATAACATTTTTTATGCCTTTACTGCTGAACGTCACTAACCAGACCGCTAAGTAATATGGACATCAAAATCGAAAAAATACAGAAAACAGAGAAATGTTTCGAAAAAAATTCTGAAATTTATTTTTCATAGTCAAGGAAACTTACTGCTGAACGTCACTAACCAGACCGCTAAGTAATATGGACATCAAAATCGAAAAAATACAGAAAACAGAGAAATGTTTCGAAAAAATTCTGAAATTTCTTTTTCATAGTCAAGGAAACTTACTTTGCGCACGTCGACTGTATCTTCATTATTCGAAATTGTGTTTTGTACTTATTAAAAAATTCAAGTCTCGGAGACACCAGTTGGTCTCATTGCCAGCTCATGCCGTCATACAGACAACAGATATCCAAAAAAGTTGAGAAGTGTCTAGTTTATTTGATAGACAAGTGTCTCAAAAACTTTATGTTTTTTTGCGCACATCGACTGTATCTTCATTATTCGAAATTGTGTTTTGTACATATTAAAAAATTCAAGTCTCGGAGACACCAGTTGATCTCATTGCCAGCTCATGCCGTCATACAGACAACAGATATCCAAAAAAGTTGAGAAGTGTCTAGTTTATTTGATAGACAAGTGTCTCAAAAACTTTATGTTTTCTCAGCGGGGCGTCAACGTGACGAATCAGCGAGAACGTTTTATTGATATCTCAATAGAAAATCATGAGTTTTTTAGCTGTCATTTTTTTGATAAATCAACTACTAAGTCAACACTGACACAATTCATTGCTGTTTTATGTAGTCTTTTTCACCAAAGCAAATCAGAAAACAAAGAAACAATTTTCAAAAACTTAAGATGATTTTAGGTCTCTGAGCTGGTCCTACTTTCCCAGATGCATTTTCGTAGCGCAAAACCGATGCAGTTTTTCCTGAAGAGCAGATTTTTTTAAATCTTTTTAATTGAAAAGTTGATTGTGTTCCTATGATGAAGCAATAACTATATAAAAATCATTTCCGTCCCTTTGGTCGGAAGTTTCATCAATATCGACCAATTTAGTTTCAGAACATTATGATATCTTGCTTTTTTGATTTCATTCCAGTTTTTCCTGTTGCTATTTTACTCTACAGGTAAAATGAAAAAATTGGTTACCAGGACCTTTGGTGAAGACTTTGTTTAAACCTAGAAAAAAGATAGCAAAAAACTGTTTTTCATTGAAAACCTCTTCTTCTGTTTTGCAGCTCTAGCTCTACTGTATCAAAAAACATGTTTTATGCTTTTACTGCTGAACGTCACTAACCAGACCGCCAAGTAATATGGACATCAAAATTGAAAAAAACAGAAGACAGAAAAATGTTTTGAAAAAAATTCTGAAATTTTTTTTTTCATAGTCAAGGAAACTTACTTGACTCTTTTGCGCACGTCGTCTGTATTTCATACTTCGAAATTGTGTTTTGTAGTGTTTTGTACTTATTAAAAAATTTAAGTCTCGGAGACACCAGCTGGTCTCATTGCCAGCTCATGCCGCCGTACAGACAACAGATATCCAAAAAAGTTGAGAAGAGTCTAGTTTAATTTGATAGACAAGTGTCACAAAAACTTTATGTTTTCTCAGCGGCGCGTCAACCTGATGAATCAGCGAGAACGTTTTAATGATATCTCAATAGAAAATCATGAATTTTTTAGCTGTCGTTTTTTTGATAAATCAACTACTAAGTCAACACGGACACAATTCATTGCTGTTTTTTGTAGGCTTTTTCACCAAAGCAAATCAGAAAACAAAGAAACAATTTTCAAAAACTTAAGATGACTTTAGGTCTCTGAGCTGGTCCTACTTTCCCAGATGCATTTTCGTAGCGCAAAACTGATGCGGTTTTTCCTGAAGAGCAGGTTTTTTTAAATCTTTTTAATTGAAAAGTTGATTGTGTTCCTATGATGAAACAATAACTATATAAAAATAATTTCCGTCCCTTTGGTCGGAAGTTTCATCCATATGGACCAATTTAGTTTCAGAACATTATGATATCTTGCTTTTTTGATTTCATTCCAGTTTTTCCTGTTGCTATTTTACTCTACTGTTAAAATGAAAAAATTGGTTAACAGTACCTTTGGTGAAGACTTTGTTTAAACCTAGAAAAAAGATAGCAAAAAACTGTTTTTCATTGAAAACCTCTTCTTCTGTTTTGCAGCTCTAGCTCTACTGTATCAAAAAACATGTTTTATGCCTTTACTGCTGAACGTCACTAACAAGACCGCCAAGTAATATGGACATCAAAATCGAAAAAATACAGAAGACAGAAAAATGTTTCGAAAAAAAATTCTAAAATTTTTTTTTCATAGTCAAGGAAACTTACTTGACTTTTTTGCGCACGTCGTCTGTATTTCATACTTCGAAATTGTGTTTTGTAGTTTTTTGTACTTATTAAAAAATTTAAGTCTCGGAGACACCAGTTGGTCTCATTGCCTGCTCATGCCGTCGTACAGACAACAGATATCCAAAAAAGTTGAGAAGTGTCTAGTTTAATTTGATAGACAAGTGTCACAAAAACTTTATGTTTTCTCAGCGGGGCGTCAACGTGACGAATCAGCGAGAACGTTTTATTGATATCTCAATAGAAAATTATCAATTTTTTAGCTGTCATTTTTTGATAAATCAACTACTAAGTCAACACAGACACAATTCATTGCTGTTTTATGTAGGCTTCTTCAGCAAAACAAATCAGAACTAGAAGAAATAATTTTCAAAAAATTAAGATGATTTTAGGTCTCTGAGCTGGTCCTACTTTCCCAGATGCATTTTCGTAGCGCAAAACCGATGCAGTTTTTCCTGAAGAGCAGATTTTTTTAAATCTTTTTAATTGAAAAGTTGATTGTGTTCCTATGATGAAGCAATAACTATATAAAAATCATTTCCGTCCCTTTGGTCGGAAGTTTCATCAATATCGACCAATTTAGTTTCAGAACATTATGATATCTTGCTTTTTTGATTTCATTCCAGTTTTTCCTGTTGCTATTTTACTCTACAGGTAAAATGAAAAAATTGGTTACCAGGACCTTTGGTGAAGACTTTGTTTAAACCTAGAAAAAAGATAGCAAAAAACTGTTTTTCATTGAAAACCTCTTCTTCTGTTTTGCAGCTCTAGCTCTACTGTATCAAAAAACATGTTTTATGCTTTTACTGCTGAACGTCACTAACCAGACCGCCAAGTAATATGGACATCAAAATTGAAAAAAACAGAAGACAGAAAAATGTTTTGAAAAAAATTCTGAAATTTTTTTTTTCATAGTCAAGGAAACTTACTTGACTCTTTTGCGCACGTCGTCTGTATTTCATACTTCGAAATTGTGTTTTGTAGTGTTTTGTACTTATTAAAAAATTTAAGTCTCGGAGACACCAGCTGGTCTCATTGCCAGCTCATGCCGCCGTACAGACAACAGATATCCAAAAAAGTTGAGAAGAGTCTAGTTTAATTTGATAGACAAGTGTCACAAAAACTTTATGTTTTCTCAGCGGCGCGTCAACCTGATGAATCAGCGAGAACGTTTTAATGATATCTCAATAGAAAATCATGAATTTTTTAGCTGTCGTTTTTTTGATAAATCAACTACTAAGTCAACACGGACACAATTCATTGCTGTTTTTTGTAGGCTTTTTCACCAAAGCAAATCAGAAAACAAAGAAACAATTTTCAAAAACTTAAGATGACTTTAGGTCTCTGAGCTGGTCCTACTTTCCCAGATGCATTTTCGTAGCGCAAAACTGATGCGGTTTTTCCTGAAGAGCAGGTTTTTTTAAATCTTTTTAATTGAAAAGTTGATTGTGTTCCTATGATGAAACAATAACTATATAAAAATAATTTCCGTCCCTTTGGTCGGAAGTTTCATCCATATGGACCAATTTAGTTTCAGAACATTATGATATCTTGCTTTTTTGATTTCATTCCAGTTTTTCCTGTTGCTATTTTACTCTACTGTTAAAATGAAAAAATTGGTTAACAGTACCTTTGGTGAAGACTTTGTTTAAACCTAGAAAAAAGATAGCAAAAAACTGTTTTTCATTGAAAACCTCTTCTTCTGTTTTGCAGCTCTAGCTCTACTGTATCAAAAAACATGTTTTATGCCTTTACTGCTGAACGTCACTAACAAGACCGCCAAGTAATATGGACATCAAAATCGAAAAAATACAGAAGACAGAAAAATGTTTCGAAAAAAAATTCTAAAATTTTTTTTTCATAGTCAAGGAAACTTACTTGACTTTTTTGCGCACGTCGTTTGTATTTCATACTTCGAAATTGTGTTTTGTAGTTTTTTGTACTTATTAAAAAATTTAAGTCTCGGAGACACCAGTTGGTCTCATTGCCTGCTCATGCCGTCGTACAGACAACAGATATCCAAAAAAGTTGAGAAGTGTCTAGTTTAATTTGATAGACAAGTGTCACAAAAACTTTATGTTTTCTCAGCGGGGCGTCAACGTGACGAATCAGCGAGAAACTTTTATTGATATCTCAATAGAAAATTATCAATTTTTTAGCTGTCATTTTTTGATAAATCAACTACTAAGTCAACACAGACACAATTCATTGCTGTTTTATGTAGGCTTCTTCAGCAAAACAAATCAGAACTAGAAGAAATAATTTTCAAAAAATTAAGATGATTTTAGGTCTCTGAGCTGGTCCTACTTTCCCAGATGCATTTTCGTAGCGCAAAACCGATGCAGTTTTTCCTGAAGAGCAGATTTTTTTAAATCTTTTTAATTGAAAAGTTGATTGTGTTCCTATGATGAAGCAATAACTATATAAAAATCATTTCCGTCCCTTTGGTCGGAAGTTTCATCAATATCGACCAATTTAGTTTCAGAACATTATGATATCTTGCTTTTTTGATTTCATTCCAGTTTTTCCTGTTGCTATTTTACTCTACAGGTAAAATGAAAAAATTGGTTACCAGGACCTTTGGTGAAGACTTTGTTTAAACCTAGAAAAAAGATAGCAAAAAACTGTTTTTCATTGAAAACCTCTTCTTCTGTTTTGCAGCTCTAGCTCTACTGTATCAAAAAACATGTTTTATGCTTTTACTGCTGAACGTCACTAACCAGACCGCCAAGTAATATGGACATCAAAATTGAAAAAAACAGAAGACAGAAAAATGTTTTGAAAAAAATTCTGAAATTTTTTTTTTCATAGTCAAGGAAACTTACTTGACTCTTTTGCGCACGTCGTCTGTATTTCATACTTCGAAATTGTGTTTTGTAGTTTTTTGTACTTATTAAAAAATTTAAGTCTTGGAGACACCAGCTGGTCTCATTGCCAGCTCATGCCGCCGTACAGACAACAGATATCCAAAAAAGTTGAGAAGAGTCTAGTTTAATTTGATAGACAAGTGTCACAAAAACTTTATGTTTTCTCAGCGGCGCGTCAACCTGATGAATCAGCGAGAACGTTTTAATGATATCTCAATAGAAAATCATGAATTTTTTAGCTGTCGTTTTTTTGATAAATCAACTACTAAGTCAACACGGACACAATTCATTGCTGTTTTTTGTAGGCTTTTTCACCAAAGCAAATCAGAAAACAAAGAAACAATTTTCAAAAACTTAAGATGACTTTAGGTCTCTGAGCTGGTCCTACTTTCCCAGATGCATTTTCGTAGCGCAAAACTGATGCGGTTTTTCCTGAAGAGCAGGTTTTTTTAAATCTTTTTAATTGAAAAGTTGATTGTGTTCCTATGATGAAACAATAACTATATAAAAATAATTTCCGTCCCTTTGGTCGGAAGTTTCATCCATATGGACCAATTTAGTTTCAGAACATTATGATATCTTGCTTTTTTGATTTCATTCCAGTTTTTCCTGTTGCTATTTTACTCTACTGTTAAAATGAAAAAATTGGTTAACAGTACCTTTGGTGAAGACTTTGTTTAAACCTAGAAAAAAGATAGCAAAAAACTGTTTTTCATTGAAAACCTCTTCTTCTGTTTTGCAGCTCTAGCTCTACTGTATCAAAAAACATGTTTTATGCCTTTACTGCTGAACGTCACTAACAAGACCGCCAAGTAATATGGACATCAAAATCGAAAAAATACAGAAGACAGAAAAATGTTTCGAAAAAAAATTCTAAAATTTTTTTTTCATAGTCAAGGAAACTTACTTGACTTTTTTGCGCACGTCGTCTGTATTTCATACTTCGAAATTGTGTTTTGTAGTTTTTTGTACTTATTAAAAAATTTAAGTCTCGGAGACACCAGTTGGTCTCATTGCCTGCTCATGCCGTCGTACAGACAACAGATATCCAAAAAAGTTGAGAAGTGTCTAGTTTAATTTGATAGACAAGTGTCACAAAAACTTTATGTTTTCTCAGCGGGGCGTCAACGTGACGAATCAGCGAGAACGTTTTATTGATATCTCAATAGAAAATTATCAATTTTTTAGCTGTCATTTTTTGATAAATCAACTACTAAGTCAACACAGACACAATTCATTGCTGTTTTATGTAGGCTTCTTCAGCAAAACAAATCAGAACTAGAAGAAATAATTTTCAAAAAATTAAGATGATTTTAGGTCTCTGAGGTGGTTCTATTTTCAAGCTGCTGTTTTAGTAGCGCAAAATTGATGCGGTTTTTCCTGAAGAGTAGAATTTTTTAAATCTTTTTAATTGAAAAGTTGATTGTGTTCCTATGATGAAGCAATAACTATATAAAAATCATTTCCGTTCCTTTGGTCGGAGTTTTCATCAATATCGACCAATTTAGTTTCAGAACATTATAATATCTTGCTTTTTTGATTTCATTCCAGTTTTTCTGTTGCTATTTTATTCTACTGGTAAAATGAAAAAATTGGTTACCAGGACCTTTGGTGGAGACTTTGTTTAAACCTAGAAAAAAGATAGCAAAAAACTGTTTTTCATGGAAAACCTCTTCTTCTGTTTTGCAGCTCTACTGTATCAAATAACATGTTTTATGCCTTTACTGCTGAACGTCACTAACCAGACCGCCAAGTAATATGGACATCAAAATCGAAAAAAATACTGAAGACAAAAAAACGTTTCGAAAAAAATTCTGAAATTTATTTTTCATAGTCAAGGAAACTAACTTGAATTTTTTGCGCACGTCGACTGTATCTTCATTATTCGAAATTGTGTTTTGTACTAATTAAAAAATTCAGGTCTAGGAGACACCAGTTGATCTCATTGCCAGCTCATGCCCTCACAGACAACAGATATCCAAAAAAGTTGAGAAGTGTCTAGTTTATTTGATAGACAAGTGTCTCAAAAACTTTATGTTTTCTCAGCGGGGCGTCAACGTGACGAATCAGCGAGAACGTTTTATTGATATCTCAATAGAAAATCATGAATTTTTTAGCTGTCATTTTTTTTGATAAATGAACTGCTAAGTCAACACTGACACAATTAATTGCTGTTTTATGTAGCCTTCTTCAGCAAAACAAATCAGAACACAAAGAAATAATTTTCAAAAAATTAAGATGATTTTAGGTCTCTGAGGTGGTCCTAGTTTTCAAGCTGCTTTTTTTCTTAGCGCAAATTTGATGCGGTTTTTACTGAAGAACAGATTTTACTAAATCTATTTAATTTAAAAGTTGATTGCGTTCCTATGCTGAAGCAATAACTATAAAAAATCCTCTCCATTCCTTTGGTTGGAAGTTTCATCAATATTGACCAATTTAGTTTCAGAACATCATGATATCTTGCTTTTTTGTTTTTATACTAGTTTTTTCTCTTGCTATTTTACTCTACTGAAAAAACTAAAAAATAGGTTACCAGTACTTTTGGTGAAGACCCTATTTAAATCTAGAAAAAGATACCAAAAAGTTGTCTTTCATGGAAAACCTCTTTTTCTGTTTTGCAGCTCTCTTGTATCAAATAGTTTGTTTTTTTCCTTTACTGCTGAATTTCACTAACCAGACAACCAAGTAATATGGACATCAAAATCAAAAAAGTACAGAAGACAGAAATGTGTTTTGAAAAAAATCTAAAATTTTTTTTCAATAGTCAAGAAAACTTATTTGACTTTTACCGCACGTGGTCGGTATCTTGTTATTTCAAAAATGTGCTTTTTGGAATCTCGGAAACACCAGGTGGTCTCGGTGCCAGCTCATGCTGTGGTATAGACAAGAGATATCCAAAAATTGTTGAGAAGTATCTATTTTTTTTTGATAGGCAAGTGTCAGAAACCTTTTTTGTTTTCTCAGAGCGGCGTTAGCGTGACGAATCAGCAAGAACGTTTTCTTGATATCTCTATAGAAAATTATGAATTTTTTAGCTGTCATGTCTTTGATAAATTCACTACAAAATCAACACGGACACAATTCATTGTTGGGATCTTTTCCGTTTGTGCCCCCCCCAGCTTAGTGGGTGCATATTATTTGCAACCCCCAGACGCACGTGCAATATTTTTACATAATGATTTACTGTTTACTGTGTAATGACACGTGCTCTGTCACTGGGGGGAGCATAACGTACTGGGGGGACACAAACGGAAAAGATCCCATTGTTGCTTTCTGTAGTTATTTTCAGCAAAACAAATCAGAAAACAAAAAAAATTTCAAAAAATTAAGATTGTTTTAGGTCTCTGAGCTGGACCACTTTTCACGCTGCTTTTTCTGAAATATTTTTTAATATTCAAGAAAACTTACTTGTTTTTTCCGCACGTCGTCTGTATCTTGTTACTTCGAAATTCTGTTTTGTGCTGAACAAAAAAATTCATGTCTTGGAGACACCAGTTGGTCTCAGTGCCAGCTCATGCTGTGGTATAGACAAGAGATATCAAAAACTATTGAGAAATGTATAGTTTAATTTGATAGACAAGTGTCAGACAGGTTTTTTGATGTTTTCTCAGCGGGGCGTTGGCGTGACGAATCAGCAAGAACGTTTTATTGATATCTCTATAGACAATTATTATTTTTTTAGCTGTCATGTCTTTGATAAATTAACTACTGAATCCACACGGACGCAATTCATTGTTGTTTTTTGTAGGCTTTTTCATCAAAGCAAATCAGAAAACAAAGAAATAATTTTCAAAAAATTAAGATGGTTTTAGAGCTGCTTTCAAGCTGCTTTCTTCGTTGCGCAAAACTGATGCGGTTTTTCCTGAAGCACAGATTTTTTTAAATCTTTTTAATTGAAATGTTGATTCCGTTCCTATGAGGAAGCAATAACTATATAAAAATCATTTCAATTCCTTTCTTCGGATTCTTAATCAAAATTGACCAATTTTGTTTCAGAACATAATGATATTTCGCTTTTTTTGATTCCATTCTAGGTTTTTCTGTTGCAATTTTTAGTCTACTGGAAAAATGAAAAAATTGGTTAACAGGAACATTGGTGAAGAGTTTGATTAAATCTAGAAAAAAGACAGCAAAAAGTTGTTTTTTATGGAAAACCTCTTCTTCTATTTTGCAGCTCTACTGTATCAAATAACTTGTTTTATGCCTTTACTGCCAATTTCACTGACCAGACCGCCAAGTAATATATACATCAAAGTCAAAAAAGTACAGAAGACAGAAATATGTTTTGAAAAATTTCTGAAATTTTTTTTTTCGTATACAAGAAAACTGACTTGGCTTTGTGCGCACGTCATCTTTATCTTGCTATTTCGAAATTATGTTTTGTGCTGAAGAAAAATAAAGTCTCGGAGACACCAGTTGGTCTCAGTGCCAGCTCATGCTGTTGTACAGACAAGAGATATCCAAAAACTGTTGGAAATTGTCTAGTTTAATTTGGTAGACAAGTGTGAGAAAGGTTTTATATTCTCCCAGCGGGGCGTTAGCGTGACGAATCAGCGAGAACCTTTTATTGATATCTCTATTCAAATTTATGATTTTTTTAGCTGTCATGTTTTTGATAAATTAACTACTAAATCAACACGGACACAATTCATTGCTGTTTTATGTAGGCTTTTTCAGCAAAACAAATCAGAAAACAAAGAAATGATTTTCAAAAAATTAACATGATTTTAGGTCTCCGAGTTGGTCTTTTTTAAGGTGCTTTTTTGTACCGCAAAATTGATGCGGTTTTTCCCGAAGAATATATTTTATTAAATCCATTTAATCTAAAAGTTGATTGCGCTCCTTTGGTGAAGCAATAACTTTAAAAAAACCAGTTCAATTCCTTTGTTCGGAAGTTTAATCAAAATTGACCAATTTAGTTTCAGAACGTCATGATATTTTGTTTTTTTTTTATTCCATTCGAGGTTTTTCTGTTGCAATTTTTAGTCTACTGGAAAAATTGGTTAACAGGAACATTGGAGTTTGATTAAATCTAGAAAAAAGACAGCAAAAAATTGTTTTTCATGGAAAACCTCTTCTTCTGTTTTGCGGCTCTACTGTATCAAATAACAAGTTTTATGCCTTTACTGCTGAACGTCAATAAACAGACCGCTAAGTAATATGGACATCAAAATCAAAAAAGTACAGAAGACAGAAAAATGTTTCGAAAAAAATTCTGAAAATTTGTTTTCATATACAAGAAAGATTACTTGGCTTTTTCCGCACATCGTCTGTGTATTGTTACTTCGAAATTCTGTTTTGTGCTGAATAAAAAATTCAAGTCTTGGAGACACCAGTTGATCTCAGTGTCAGCTCATGCTGTGGTATAGACAAGAGATATCCAAAAATTGTTGAGAACTGTCTATTTTTTTGATAGGCAAGTATCAGAAAACTTTTTTGTTTTCTCAGCGGAGCGTTAGCGTGACGAACCAGCAAGAACGTTTTTTTGATATCTCTAAAGAAAAATATGATTTTTGTAGCTGTCATGTCTTTGATAAATTAACTACTAAATCAACACGGACACAATTCATTGCTGTTTCATGTTGGAAATTCCAAAAAAATTAAGATGATATACGGTCACTGAGCTGGATATGTAAGCTGTTTTTCGTAGCGCGAAAATATGCGGTTTTTCCTGAAGAACAGATTGTTTTGAATCTTTTTATATGAAAAGTTGACTGCGTTCCTATGAGGAAGCAATAACTATCTAAAACTCATTTCAATTCCTTTCTCCGGAATCTTAATCAAAATTGACCAATTTAGTTACAGAACATAATGATATTTCGCTTTTTGGATTCCATTCTAGGTTTTTCTGTTGCAATTTTTAGTCTACTGGAAAAACGAAAAAAATGGTTAACAGGAACTTTGGTGAACTTTGGTATACATATATATATATATATATATATATATATATATATATATATATATATATATATATAAATGTATTTATAAAGAAATATAAACATCTATATACTTGTTTATAT
>NW_027452861.1:0-82500 GCF_964194025.1 Convolutriloba macropyga
GATGTTTTCTGTCCTCTGGGTCTGGAAAGACCTGAATAAGGAAAAAAAATGTCAAATAATTTGAAAAAAATTGCACGTTTTGTCAAAAAATTTTTAAAATTCGTGATGTTAAAAAGTTGAAACCATTCCATTCCCACTAGAAACTATGCAGTAATAAAAGTATAAATTTGTCTTTTTAGCAAGCGGTTGTTGTCAGTAGCTAGCCACGGGGGGGTACACCGGGGGCTGATGGGGGTGGGGCAACACTGTGGTGTGGGGGGGGGGGGGGTGCAACAGCGCGGTGGGGGGGGGGCAATAGTGGCGGGGGGTCAACAGTGGTGTGGGGGGGGGGGGTTGGGTGGGATGTCTTCAACCTTTCAGAACCGCCCTTCACACCATACGTATAAGTCTCCAAAACAGTTAAGAGCTGAAAGGCTCTAAGAGCACTTAATGCCCGGTGGGCGCTACTTGCTTATCCCGTTTTTGAGAACGAAAAGTCAAAAGCGTCAGACCAAAAATCGTTTAAGCGAAAAATTGCATAAAAGACCAGCAGGACTAATATAATTGCTACAAACTGCGATAAAACAGAGCAATTAAAAAGAAAATAAATGTCAAAATAAATGCCGCATGTGAATAAAGAAACCACTTGCGAGAAATTGGAAATTTGGTTCAAACAAAAAACTAGGCCTAGAATGAACTACGAATGGATTGAAAACCATTTGGAAAAAAATCCGATACACAAATTCTAAAAAACAGTAAAAATCGACGTGAAATTGCCGCATGTGAACAAAAAACCATAAGCCAGAAAGCGAATTTTTGTCCAAACACCGTTTTCTTACCCTACTTTAAAATTAGAGCAAAAAGAATCACACCACAAAACCACTCGCTTTTTCGCTCCAATTACTGTTTCGGCGTGACCAAAATCACTACTCCAATTTGACTTCAAAAATCATGAAAATGTGTGAACAGATCTTAAAAAAAAAACGTCGCCCCAATACAATTCAAATTCTTTGAATTGTAAAAACCAAGAGCACCGTAATATAGCACTGCTCAGCTTACAGCTTCGTAGCTATAATAAAAAACTTATGATCTTTTGAAGAGTAAAAAAATACTTTTAATCAATCGGACGTCAAAATCTTTTTCTCCAGATTCCAATATATTTTGGATTTTACTTCCAGTTGCTTTAAATTGCAGCATTAACCAAACCCCTTTTAGTAATATACTGCAAATTATACTCAAATTGAATTGAGATGCGTCAGGAAGCTTGCAACTGAGACTTTAAAACTCTTACTTTTGAGACTGGAAGACGTTTCAGTTCCTGGCTTCCGTGAGAAGTGTGAAGTCATTCGACTAAACCGAAACTTTCATGAAATAAAAAATTGCATCTGAAACTCAAAGATATGCGCAAATTTTTTTAATGAAGTGTGCTTATAACAGCTGTTTATGAGATCCGTTATTCACTTCTTTTTCTTTTCCAATGATACCTTATTCTAGAACATGTTAGTATCCATTCTCCAAAACGGAGACAAGCGAGTCTTCTTGCATCAGTTGCTTTTTTGTTTGCCTGCATTGTTTTGTTGCTTAGAACATTATCAAATGCAAATTTTAGAACAAACTGTTCCACCTCGCAAACCATCAGCAAAGTGCCCTATCATTTTTTTTTAATTTTTGACAATCTGTTCATTGAAATTTCGAAAGCGGTATTACAGGGATGAGGGGGGCTTTTCGAAAAGATCCAATAAATAAAATTCGACATGAATTGAGATAGAAGCTCAAGTTAAAAATTTGCTAGGAATGATAAAAAATAAAACATGAATCAAAACCGTAGCTGTCAAACAGAAACCAACAATGAATTGAGCGCACCATCAACAAAACACAAAAAAAACATGATCTTCTCTAGCCGATAAGTGCTCGTAATATCCATGAAGAAGCCTATATCAATTGGTTTTTGAAAACCAATATTAATTGGGTGTGAAAATCCCTCGATTGAACTGTCGTAATTTGATATTCAGGTATGTGAAAAGACACATGTTCAATTGCATGATTTCTATTATCAGTAAAGGTCGAACTCAAAAGAGATCAATTTGATGACTCAGTAAAACAAGTTAATCAAGCCTATAGTTACCATAATCACTCTTAGTTTGACATAATAAACGGCTTTTGCCAAATTTAAAACATCTGCTTCTAAATCAACAGGGGAACAAATGAGTAATAAGGACCCATTAACATAATAATGTTATCCCAATGCAGATATCAATTGCGAATTTAATCAGAACGCAAATATGACACAAACAGTAACCTAATTCAGTTCATAATTTCAGTTCAATCGAGGTTCTTTGTGACACAATTACATGGATATAGAGTTACACTATGAACAATAGAAGCCACGGTCATGAGTTTTAGCCAGACGGAACGAACAAAATATCGAGGTGGAAAATCAGAAGCTGGAATAATATAAAGCTGGAACCTCTGTTAAATAATTTAAACCATCACTCCATTTTTTTATCAATGACATTTTGGCCATTAGCTGCTGTGAGATACGTTTTTCTTGGTTACTGTTTAAGTAATGTGTTAACTCAAAAGTCATGATTTCGATTGTTTGGTTGGTTAATTAATAGACAATAGTGGTCCAATTGAAGTTGTCATTACTCTTGTTTTCCACATACCATAATGGGAAATATCATCGAATTTTGATTTGGCATCCTCGAATGCGAACACTGAAACCAACACAAATCCTCTTAATTTTACACAGTAATTCTTCCCAACTCTTAACATACTCTTCACTGGAAATCCAGTTGAAACGCTTTCTAACATAAGCGAACACCGTCGGCGAATTGCTCTCAAACGACCGGTGAGCGGTTGGATTCGGTAGAAGCCAGCTGGGGCTTACGGTCAAGCGAAAGATCGCATTAAAAAAGACCGCAGGACTATTATTGGTCTAAGAAAAATCGTTTGAGAGCAATTAAACACCTGCAATTTGCTTCCGACCGTCTTTATTTGCACCCAGATTCTTTTCATATTTGACTTGACTTTCCTATAATTTAAATGTTTGCACTTTTGAACGCAAAATATTTCTGTTCTATATACGCGCATTGGCTCATTAAGATGCAAGTACACCAAAAGTGCAAAAACTTTCCTAGTGGTATGATATTTGCCATGTCTTAATAAGCATCGCAAATTGCCTATCAAAAACCGATCCAAACGACAAACTTAAATGACCAGGGGGTTATTTGACTATTTCGAAGTTTATTTTGAAATCCGGTAATTGATAAGTTAGACGTCAGTTTTAGCCTTAATTCATTTTGAGGACCGAATTTTGTCGCGTTAACAGCCTCAATTGACAACACAGAGAATTGAGATTACTTTTCGCAATTCGATCTAAAGATAAGCGAATTTAGGGTTACATCATTAAAATTTAAACGCTTGTTTGCCGCATGTATTTTGTGTGTAAGTGGAGTTGAACTATATTCAAATTTTTGCTTTGTTACCATTTTTCAAGGTAATGTACAAGCACTGCGGCTACAAATGATTGTACGAGTTGTATTTTTTGAAAGTACATTTTATGCAAAATTATAGCAATAAATAAACGCAGATCAGAACAGTACAGTTGTCTGGCTTTGCGTCTTTTCCATTCTCTGCTATGCAATACGAGTGCTGAAAACAATCACTTCTGATTCAGGAAAACAATTCTTTTCTCTCGCTCACTGCAAACAAACAAAAAACAAACAGAACAGACCAGCAAACAGTAGAAGGAAGTAGTATATTATGTAATAAACTACAAGTTCCAGCACCACCACAGCTTATCTCTCTCACTCTGGAAACAGTCTATGCAAATTTGTATGCCATAGTTGGCTATAAAACTGTCAAACTCTTCTTAGCCGAAAATAAGTTCAAAACAATCCAATGCCATAGACACTACTACACACCAATGACGTATCTGTTCTCCCCTTTTTTCTCCGGCTAACGCGAGCTACCTACAAAGCCACCAGAAATAAGATTGCAAATCTATTCATCATCAAACCCACCACCAATCCCCTCAACTTAAGCTAAGGAAACGTGCAAATGAGATGCCCATTAGTATATAGTCCCCAAAATCGTCCCGCTTTTCTCAATTCGCTTCCTCATTTAATTGTCTAGTTATTTTCTCTTCATAAATATCTCACCCACACCTTCTGCAACATTATAATAGCAGAAAAGATCGACTACAATATATCCTGTAAATTATTGCAACCAGATCAGATGGTAGCCAATTTTGATCCAATCATCTGATCTGCAATGAGTTCTTAGTCACTCCGCATCTACTGCCAATACTGAAGTTGTATAGACAATGGATTATCATTTTCCAATAGAACCGATTTGTTGGATGCTTCCTTAGAAGCGTTTTCGGTTTTGGCGTTTTCAAGTAAATTATTGCTTTCATTTAGGAAAGAGAAGGCACTTTAGAACAGCGGAGCTTTTAATGTTTCTCATTTGTTACAGTAACATCATTTGGCTAGGTAAACAGAGTTGATACCATTTTTTGCTTTCAAGTTTGGTCGACTCGTACTACCATTCCACGGATGATCTCTCTATACAATTGGAAATAATTGTTTTTTCAAAATATTAAAAGAAAACTAAAAACTAAGAACTTCAGATCTCTAATTGCTGGTTATATTTAAAATTTTCATTTTAAATTTCTCTGAAGTAATTAAGCCTGTATTACCCAAAAATATCGCAGAGAACGTCTTAAATGAGGAAACAGATACGTCATTGTGACTATTTTGCAAAAATATTGATATGCTCGTTGTGATTCTGCAAAGTTACCCACTTGATTTATCGGTCTGCATTTCTTTACGCAACAAGTCTTTGATGTCCATTATCAAGTACTTGATTCGCTCATTTGCTGCAACGCAACCAACATCAGTTAAGACAGAAGAATCAATTAACATAACTAAGAAGGAAGAGGAACTAAAGCTGAAACTAATTTGGGTTAATTCGCTAGCCAGTCGCGCGGGTTACACACTTATATATGCGCACAAAACGATTCTCGGGATACTAGAGTGTAAACGCATCTTATCAGCTATTATTTCGCCTACTTTTTGCTTTTTTAGCCTGCTCCTGATCATTTCCGGCACGTCTTGATAGAACGGTTTGGCAGTTATGCCCCTTAAAATAAAACTACCCGAAACAATTTTAAATATGTGGCAAATCAATTTTGAGAATAGATGCTTCTATGTATCCAAGCATCCAGGCTTCTGTGAAACTGTTGTCCTTTCTTACTGAGCAACGTATCACCTAGCTGAAATATTTCCTTATGCACTTAATTAAAGTTGGTATTCAAAACAATAACTCAGCAATGCATTTGTGAGAAAGGAAACAGTTCCAAGTCTTAAGAGCTCCTAACCAATTGACACGAAACTCAAAATTCGACTGGTACGGTTAGAAGCTTGGCTAATTGCAACTACAGCGAAAATACTGCCAGTGGTTTAAATAAAGAGGAAAGGAAGTGGTATGGTATGTATGTATGTACCTTTCTCGGAAGGTGACAAGTTGGCCTTGTCAGTCCAGAGGACACAATCCAAGTGCAAGAAGTAGAGCTCGTTCCTGTAGCACATATCATCAGCACCAAAGCCACGCTCGCGCTTGTGCGAGTAGGCTGTACCACCTAAATGGGCCGCACATATACAAGCATCCAATACTACTGATTCTCGAAATACAGGCGGAAGTCATTTTTTTAAATCAGTGTTTTTAGTTAGATCTGCAAACACCTGATATATTTGCAACGCAAATTTCCAGCAGCCCAATCACTGAGTTTCTCAAGAGGATAAATTGTCTACATGGTGATTCAAACAGCACAAAGCTCAGCTCGCGCTGGTCTGCGTCCAAGTGAATGAAACTAGTGCTTGCAGAATCCAACATACCCAGTGAATGAAACAATGAGAAACTTATGCTGAATAAAACAAACAGGCTCGGTAATTTGCGTTCGCACATAAAGTTCCCACCCCACTCATCCGAATTTTTGGCTTAATTAACTACCAAATCAGGAAGATATAGAAAACTTTCAGAAATTCAAATATTGTTTAAAAATAAATGCTGTATGAATAAAAAAATGCTTCCAATTCATCTAAAAAATAATAAAAAACAAAGTCAAAATAGCGCCAAATAGAACTTAAATTAAAGAAATTATGTTGTACTTCACTAGAAAAAAAATGGGACCAGCCCTTAATGAGATTCGGCAAAAGGTAGACAAAAAAGAAAACGGAAAAATTAAAAAATGCATTTATAGTTTTTAAAAACAAACCATTTCAAATAAGAAAAGCACTAGATATCAACTAATATCTTGAAATAGGTTTATGATCATTCAAATCTTCATTTTAAGACATTGCGACCTATCATTATCCAGAAAACTTTCGTCTACAAAAATAAACAACAAATACAGACGGAAAACAAAAAAAAATCAATTAGATTTTGCGACAAAAACTGTGTCGAAGCCGTTAAAACCATAATAATCAATTGCGCCTTCTTCAAACATCAATGATGTTATATTTTATCTCTGAATAATGAGACTAGGTAACAAATACGCAAAGTTTAAAAAAAATCATTTTCGAAACAATTAATTTCAAAGTCGTTTCAAAGTCAAATTTTAGAACATAATTAATTTCAAAGTCATAAAAACATTAGCTAGCATCTGCAATCATTATATAGGTTCATTTATTTCTCTAAAAAACAAAATCAGATCATTCATTATTCAGAATACGTCAGACGTCCACAAAAAGAACGACAAATAGAGAAAAATCAGATTATATTTTTTTTTGTCAGAAACCGAAGTCGAAGCCATTAAAGCAATGGGGATTGCACAAAAAAGATAAGATAGGTTCTATTGCCTAACGCAACTAATTTGTTATCCGAAGGGTAATTAAAGAAACAAGGAAAAAAGTAGACAAAAAAGACCAGTAAAGGGGCAAAGTTAACAAATATGTCTATTTTTTAAAACCTTTGATTTCAAAGTCATCAAAACTTTTAGCTACAACTGAAATCAGTAAAAAGCTTTCTTTTCTCATCCTCAGGAAGGCGCTAAGATTTGCAATTAAACGGAATATTTCATAGGATCACAAAAATAAAAAATTCTGCTAGAAGACTGTCGAAGAAGTTAAAACCATAACCTATTCTGTAAAACAAAATAACGTCAATTGCGCGTTAATTTAACACCAATAACGCGATGAGTGACATCGACTGGTGAGACTAGTTAACAAGTACACAAAAAGGGGAAGCACAAAGGAGAAGTTGAAAAATACATTTCTATTTTTCGAAAACATTTAATTTCAAAGTCATAGAAACAATAGCTATCAAATAAAATCAATCAAAAGGTTCATTTAATTCGCCAGAAAAAGACTTTGAGATTAGTCAATAATCAGAAGCCTACAAAAAGAACAACAAATACACAACATCAAAATCTAAACTGAGTTTTTGCAAAAAAAAAACCAGTGTCACAAACTTTAGAACAATAAGCGATGCACTAAAAGCATAAGATATTTCAATTGTGCATTTGCTCAATAAGAAAAAGGCAATATGCGAACTGTAAAAAAAGATATTAGGTAATAGGTACACAAAACTACAGCAATGTGCAAAAAAAACTTCTATCCATTTTTTAATACATTTGATTGCAAAATCATGATTTATTTATCGTCAGTAAATAGGTTAATTTGTTCATCCATAGGAAGCCACTAAGACCTGCAATTAACCAGACGTTTTTACACGACAAAAAGAAAAACCCTTTAACTTCTGCTAGAAGACAGAGTCGAAGCCGTTAAATCAACCATCTATTTTAGAATTAACATTTTGTGTAACAGGAAACTAAGAATTCTAAGCAAGAACTATTGTTCTCACTTGCCTCGAAATAGTTTGTCATATGATGAGGCCAAAAGAATTTTTGGCTATTTTGTGAAATTATTACATAATGGCGCATCAGGCAAAGTTACAACAAGTTTAAATTTACAAGTTATTAAAATCAGTGAATTGACACCTACAAGTGAATTGATACCTCATGCTTTGAAAAAATGATAGCGAGTTTTTTTAGTTAAAATTCAAACAATGATTTTTTTGAAAAAACTGCAGCTGTGTTTAGCTCTTTCTATGTGTAAGACTCTATAAGTAGCTCATTTTATTTACTTCAATAAATATTCAAAGTAAATTCATTTCTTAAAATGAACTTCCCTTACTTATCCTTGCTTGAGAGTATAAGGAAGCAATTTAGGTCAGATGTAACACAAAGATGTACTGCGCTTAAAGACGTACTAGGCGGCTCGGAAATTTAGGTTTGCACATAATGTTCTGAAACCTCTGAAATACAATTTTCACTTAAACATCACACAAAATGAGGAAGAGATAGAACACTTTCAAAAATTCGTGTTTGAAAACAAACACATTAGTAAACATCACACAAAATGAGGAAGAGATAGAACACTTTCAAAAATTCGTGTTTGAAAACAAACACATTAGTAAAAAAAAAACATTTTAAAAGCAAAGTAATAAAAATTTTATGAAACGCCTTAGGCCCGATGAGAGCTGCCATCAATGACACTAAGAGGCAAGACATAAAGCAAAATAAAATATCTACAACAAACATTAATTACGACAAAAACTCAAGGTCTATTATCTTAAACATAGTGGTTCATTTTTTCGAGTGATTTTAAGTGAGCAAGATTGACCTAAAAGCAGAAATGACGTCACGAACACAAATCTTAACTGCTAAGCAGTAGAAGTCACTAAGTCATTGAAAAAGTCAATTCCAAGAAGTCAGGGCAAGACGAAACAAAAATCTGTTAGACGAATTGAAAAAAAATAGGACAGCAATTATAACAGCCGGAAATTGCTGACGCGGCTATTAAAAACTCATAATAAAGTCAAACCAGCATCAGATAAAACCTAATTTAAGAAATTATTTTATAATTCAGTAGAGAATCGTTCTTAATGAGAAAAGTTAACAAGTCGGAAAAAAAACGAAGAGCGCTAAGTTGAAAAATACGTTAATGCGTTTGAAAACAAATAAAATCGAAGTCACTAAAACGATTAGTTATCAACTAAAATCTTTCAATAGGTTCATTATTACATCAAAAGGAAACCACTGAGATCTTTTATTACCCAAAAACGACATTTTCATGAGACTACAAAAATAACGACAAATGCAGGAAACAAATATTGCGAGAAAACTGTCTCGAAGCCGTTAAAACCATCAGCTACTCACTAAAAACATTTAAAATATTCCATTGAACCTTTTCATTAAACCCGAATGGAACCAGTTATTATTGTGATGATGTGACAAAAAAGGATCTCAAAAATGTGCAGATATCCAAAAAAAAATGAAAATCTTAGAAACAAATCCATAAAAGCATTAGTTAAAAAACAAAACCAGTATAAAAATTACATTTCAATTCATTAAAAAGAGGATGTTTTCTATGTTTGCTGATACTAAGATACAAGTCGTCGACAAAAACAAGACACTTATAGCAAGAGAAAAAGAACTAGCCCACTTCTGCATTTATTCAAGATGCTGTTAGCAGTTTTAAGGTCTACACTTTCAGCAATTTTAAACATTCAAATCGGTAAAACGAGTAAACCGATCAAGCGAAAAATCGTAAACGATCAACAAGACAAATAATTTGTTGCGATGATGGATCTAGCGGTGATCTGATATATTTTTTTATTTCAAGAACGCGATCTTCGGGGGTCATGGTTTTGGTACAGGCATAAAGAAACAAAATTCTGTAATTTCACCCCCCCCCCCCCACAGGCTGATAACGACCTCAAATTTGAAAACGACCAACTAACGTTGGGCGAATTGCTCTCAAACGACCGGCGAGCGGTTGGCTTCGTCAGTAGCTAGCCACAGTTTAGCGAGCAGCGGTGGGGGATGCTGGGGGGGGGGGGGTGGCCAACGGTGGGAGAGGATTTCGGTCGCACGGGACCCTTACGCCCTGAACAATGTGCAGGGTTGGGGATTGCGGAGAGGGGTGAATTGAAATAGCATAAAAAAGACCAACGGGACTAATATAATTGCTGAACGTCGTTTGAGAGCAATTGAACAGTGGGCTAAAGAAGCATATTTAGTGCCATTTTTGATGCTGAAACTTGAAAAAGTAAGGACAAAGCTGAGCTAAAAAAAAGTCGGGTCAAATAGTTCACTCACACCCGAAAAAAGATAGCGTCTTAGTTTCTGAATGAGAGCAATTTAGATCACGTAAAAATTAAGAAGTGAAGACTGGTATAAGTTACCCAAACGATCAACGCGTCAGACAGGAAAACATTGGTCAGGCGGAAAATCGTATAAAGACCGCAGGATTTCAACATAGTTTGAGAGCAATTAAAAACCAAATTGAGCATATAGTTCCCACCACTAAGGCGGGGTCGGAACAAAAAAAGTTTGTGCTGTGTAACGTGGATTAACTAACAATATATATTTTAAGTTATTGCGGAACACCGCAAAAAAAAACAAATAGCGTCGAAGAATTGCGCTCGGACGACTAGTGGCAGCTCGCATCTATAGCAGACTGCTTCAGTCGGGGTGGGGCTTCAAATGACATCATTAGAGATTATTATATTCCACTAAACAACTAAAAATATATAAAGTGAAGAAAATTAAACCAGTTTCGGCTTACTTTTTATTTGAGTTTTAGTAGTGAACTGCCGCCATTTGTGTTGATACTTATGAATGAGAGATAAATTTTGATCAAGCAAAACGAAAAAGTCAAGGGCCCTAAAGTCACTCGAAAAGACAAAACAGTCAAGCATAAACAACACGTTTACAATAACTTCTTCAAACTTCGTTCGAGAACAATTAATCATTACAACAAAACGGACATATATGTACTCTGGATCAAGTTCAAAATGATACAATTTGATTGGGCACACATGTTAGTTCACACCATCATTTCTGGACATCACACTATAGTTTTGTGCTAATAGAACTGCAGAGAATTCAGAGTTTGAATTCTGTGGGGGTCAACCTCTAAGAACTGCCCTTCCACACCATAAGTATAAGTCTCCAAAACAGTTTCTGTTAATCGCATACGGATCTATTCTGTTTCCCACACCCCCTCCCCCCCCCCCCAGCTTATTGAGCATAAAACCTTTTCTGAGCCCCAGGCGCATGTGCTATTTTCCTATATAGTAACGTTCTATATAACATATAATTTGTAACTGGAGGTCATAAAAAACACGGGGCCGAAACAGAATAGATCCCGCATACTTGGAGACTAGTGAGCTGAAAGGCTCTAAGAGCACTTAATGCCAGCTGGGCGCTACCTGTTTATCCAGTTTTTGGGGACAAAAAGTCAGACGAAAAATCGGTCAAGCAAAAAATCGTATAAAAAAGACCGACAGGACTAATATAATTGCTACAAGCTTCGTTTGAGAGCAATTAAACATAGCCGGCAGATTGCCGGAAAAGCTGCGAAAGAATAGACCTGCGTGCCATATAAAAGAGATAGAAACAGATACAGATCTAAATTGGAAAAAAAATCGACGCCGCTCAAAAAAAAAACTAGGTAAAAACATTCAGCGATAAATTAATAATGCTTGTTAAAATTCATTCCGCAGAAGCCTCTTATTAGGGACCTTTAATGCACAAATGAGTTCCTTTGACCTTAAACAAATTCCAATTAAACTTAAGTTTTAAAGTGCAAAAGTCATTTTATTGAGTAAGGTAAGTCACGTATGATCAAAATCTAATCACGCAAATAACCTAAAAACTTTTGCTAAAGCGAGTGAGAAATGACGTCACGCGCGCAAATGCCGTTAGTGAGAGGAAGAAGTCATTCAGAAAATTTGACTTTTTCAGCTTTGCTGTGTGAACAAATGTATAACGAAAAAAGAGCGTCAGACGACGAAACAAAAAAACATAGCAGGACAAGTCCTGACGTACAATTCAAAGAATTTTCATTGACTTAACAGAAAAACTAGACCTAGAATGGACAATGAGTGAATTGAGAAAATCATTTTAAAAAAAAATCAGAACAAAAAAATAAGAAATAAACATGGTAATGGTGAGGCTAGGGTAATAGACGATATTATCACGCCACATAACAGCCGCTGAAGTCAACAAAAGAGTTAAGGAGAGAGAGAGTGCGAGGTAAAACGTGAGCGATAAAGAGAAGGAAAGAAACGCCAACCAACACACACAGAGAGAGAAAGAGAGAGAGCTAGAAATTTTTTCCATGAGATTCTAGCCTTGTTAGTAACTAAATCATATAAAAAACTGAAAGTGCAAAATTCAGAAGAAAACTTTCCACATTTCGCAGTGACGAAAATGTTCAAAGAACATTTTTTGCCTCTTGATTTTTGTCATGTAACCCATCTGCAAGACTTAAAAAGCTTCGTTGGCCAGTATTAATCGTTAAACTCAAAAAAGGACTCAAAAACTGCAAATAAAATGACAAAAATTTCAAAAAAAAATTGAAAAAATCATAAGTTTTATTAAAAAATCGATAAAACTTTTGATATTAAAAATTTCAAAACTATTTTATCGCAAAAAAATTGTTCAGTAACCTATTATCAAAGCCTATACGAGGTTTCTTGGGGCTGGAAGAACTTAGATAATGACAAATTTTGAAAAATTTGAAAAAAAATTCAAGTTTTATCCAACAATTGCTAAAAATCGTGATGTTCAAATGTTGAAAAACATTCTATTACCACTAGAAACTATGCAGCAACGTATTATCAAACCCTTCAGGAGGTTGCCTGAACCCTGAGGCTGAATAATCTTGAATAATGAAAATATATGTCAAAAAATTTTAAAAATATAGCAATTTTTGTCAAAAAAATGCTAAAATTCGTGATGTTTAAATCTTGAAAATGATTCCATTACTTCTAGAAACTACATAGTAACCTATTATTAAACCGTCGAGGAAGTTCCTAGGCTCTTGAGGCTGGATAAACCTAAAAAACGACAAAAACTTTCAAAAACATTGAAAAAATTTGCAAAATTTATCAAAAAAATGCAAAAAATTCGCAGTGTTGAAATGTTGAAACCATTCTATTACCACTAGAAACTATTCAATAACCTATTATCAAATCCTAGAGTGGATTCCTTGACACCTAGGGCTGAAAAGTTTAAAAACTGACAAAAATTTTCAAAAATCTTGAAAAAAATTGTAAAAATTAGTATAAATTTGCGTTTTTAGCTAGTGGTTGTTCGTCAGCAGCTAGCTACGGGTGGGGGGGGGAGGGTGCACGGGGGTGCCGATGGGGGTGGCGACAGTCGGGTGGGGGGTGGGGGGGCAACAGGGCGGTGGGGGGCAATAGTGGGGGGTCAGCAGTGGGGGGGGGGGGGTGGGTGGGGGGGGGGGGGGTCTTCAACCTCTAAGAACCGCTGTTCACACCATAAGTATAAGACTCTAAAACTGTTTTGAGGTGAACAGAGCTAAAGGCTCTAAGAGCACTTAATGCCCGCTGGGCGCTACCTGTTTATCCCGTTTTGAGGACGAAAAGTCAAAAGCGTCAGACGAAAAATTGGTCAAGCGAAAAATCGCATAAAAAAAAGACCGACAGGACTAATATAATTGCTACAAACTTCGTTTGAGAGCAATTAAACAGAAAATCAATGTCAAAATGCCGCATGTGAACGAAAAAAAACCACTAGCGAGAACTAAAATCTAATTCAAACAAAAGTTAGGCCTAGAATGAGCTGTGAATGGATTGGGAAAACCATTTAGAAAAAATCCGATCCAAAAAATCGAAAAAAACAGTAAAAATCAGAGTCAAATTGCCGCATGTGAACAAAAAACCACTACCGAGAAAACCGAATTTTTGTTCAAACACCGTTTTCTCACTCTACTTTAAATTTGGAGCGAAAAAAATTCACGCCGCAAAACCACTCGCTTTTTCGCTCCTCTTCCTGTTTCGGCGTGACCAAAATCACTACTCCAATTTGACTTCAAAAATCATGAAAATGTGTGAACACATCTTAAAAAAAAACATAGCAGGACAAGTCCTGACGTACAATTCAAAGAATTTTCATTGACTAAACAGAAAAATAGACCTAGAACGGACTATGAATGGATTGGTAAAACCATTTAGAAAAAAATCCGATCCAAAAAAACGAAAAAACAGTAAAAATCAAAGTCAAATTGCCGCATGTGAATAAAAAACCACTAGCGAGAAAGCCAATTTTTGTTCAAAGACCGTTTTCTCACTCTACTTTAAATTTGGAGCGAAAACAATTCACGCCGCAAAACCACTCGCTTTTTCGCTCCATTTCCTGTTTCGGCGTGACCAAAATCACTACTCCAATTTGACTTCAAAAATCATGAAAATGTGTGAACAGATCTTAAAAAAAAAGACAGCGCCCCAATACAATTCAAATTCTTTGAATTGTAAAAAGACAGCGCCCCAATACAATTCAAATTCTTTGAATTGTAAAAAAACCAAGAGCACCGCAATATAGCTACGCTCAGCTTACAGCTTCGCAGCTATAATAAATAATTCAATCATCTTAAAACTAAGAACAGCTTTCAATAATCCTTGGCAGCTTTCAGTAATCCACTTTTTACAAATCTGGAACAGCACCTGCCGCTGCGATGTCCGACATATGCAATTAGAGGTTTCTCACTTACCAAATATGACCATATAGTTTCCCAGTACAACTGCAGTGTGGTAGGCCATACTGGGTGGTCTGGCAGCCTCAGTTTGATTCCCAGTGGACCACTCAGAGAGGAACATCTTGTCAGTATTGAGTACAAACAATCGGTCACTCCTCTCAGATGACCTGAACACCGCACATGCTTACACGCGAGTTGAAACGTCTGATGGTTCCGAACTACACTTTAGTTGGATATAGAGACACAATGTTCTCCCATGTTTTTTGTTCAGTTCAACTTCTTGGTCGATCGACAAACTCCGTGTCAAAAGATATGTAAGATATTAGAAAGCCCGTCGAGCGCAGAATACTTCAATTGAAACATTTTTGAATTTCGTCTTCTCGAGCTGAGGTTCAACGGCTTAGGGGCTTAATTTTGCCTTTTTGTCACTTTTAGAGGATTTTTTTGTCAAATTTTAATAATTTTCCCGACTGATTATATCATTCATTACCTTTCTGCCCAAATTTTCGTTAACACTTTCCAAGGGCTGCTAACCTATTTGGTTACAGCTAGACATTTTCGAAAAAAATTGAAGTACTTAAGCATCTTTTAATATTGTACAGAATCAGCAATTTGCAGCAAAGTTATTTAAGTTTTTGCAACTCATCTCTTTTAAGGCTGCTAACTCGTTCATATTTGAATAACACAAGGGCTCTGGCGCTTCTCTTTGTCCTGTACAATGATTTAAAATTACAGTTTTAGAGTTAGAGCCATTTACACTAACTTGCGTTAATTTTTCAGCAAATTCTCGCTAATTGCAGATACCTTAATTAGAAGTTTTGTTGTTAACAGCTGTTGAAATAAGTCAATATTTGTTTAATTTCCCCAAACAAAATAACTATACAAAAATGCAGAAAATCTCGCAGATATTTCCGAAAGAACACTTAAAACCAACGTTATTGTTCCAACATTTTTCCAAAATGGGGGAATATATGGCAGGCTGGCTTTTTTCTTTTTCTTCAGGTCAAATTTTCACTTTTTGTTTACGCATCGTAGTGAAAGAAGAGATACATCATTTTGTAGAAGTCAGAGCCAAATGATTGCTGTGATACTCTTTATATGTAAGAAAACGATTTTTTAAGTGCAAGAAAAAGGAAAAACATAGCCGGCAGATTGCCGGAAAATAGCCGCGATAGACGCTTGTGGCCAACCATGAATTGAAACAACTAAAGAAAAAAGATTGATAGATCGACCACCAGCTTTTTAATAGACCACTAGATTTTTTGGGTTAGATTCGGACTGTCATAAGACACATTTGCTCTACAAGGAAAAAACCCTAATGGGGCTTTTTCAAAATTAATATTCGATATTAAAACCCAAGACTCTATTACTCAGGAACTAGGGCATATAAATTTTGCACTACATAGATGCACACTATTGACCTTTAATTACTAAATGTTCATAAAATTAAAAGTTCCGTAAGTGAGTTCAGAAGTCATTTTTTGAGTCTAGTCACGCAATTGACTTAAAAGAAAAAAATGACGTCACGAACACAAATTTTAATTGCAAAGCAGTAGAAGTCACTAAGTCATTGAAAAAGTCAATTCCAAGACGTCAGGGTAAGACAAAACAAAAATCTGTTAGACGAAGTAAAAAAACATAGCAGGACAAGTCCTGAAATACAATTCAAAGAATTGAATGGAAAACGTAGAATTACTCTATCTGACCAGCAGATCAATTCAACGATGCCAGCCAAAACACATACAAAATCATATCGAAAAATTGTGAAACAAACAATCAAACAAACTAAACAAAATATATAATCATTGATAAAACGTTGAAGCTTTTACCTCTAAGGCAAAATTTGATCCCTTTAAAAATACCTATTTCAAAAATATCTTCAAAACCAAATTTTGTTTCTGGAATTGGTGCAGTATTATATTTGCAAGGCTTGAAAAAATTCATTGGCCCTTGAAGATCGATTAACTTGAAAAAATTCAAAAATTAAAAAAAAAATGATATCAATTGAAATTTTAATAAATGTTAGTGAAAATCGTGATATTAATATCATTTCTTAAGAAAGGATTCTAGTGTCTCTAGAGGCTATCCAGTAAACCAATTCTAAGCCTTAAAAAATTAATTGGTTCGAAGATCGATAGGCAATAATTTTTAAATTCAAATTTCAAAAAACAGAAATTCGTTCTATTAAAATCTTGAAAATCATCCAATTACCCCAAGCAAATATTTAATAACACACTATCAAACCCTGTATGAGGCTATCTGGCTACACAGGCAAGAAAAAATGAATAAAAGACAAATGTTTTGAAAAAAACTTGCAAGTTTTATCAGAAAATTTTCAAAATTCGAAAGGTTAAATTGTTGAAAACAAATTCAATGAAACTAACAACTATGCAGTAACTTTTTGCAGACCATGGAATAGGTTTCCTGGCACTTGAGAATGGACAAATACCAAAAATTGACAAAACACTTGCAGATTTTTTCAATAAAAAAAGCTCAAATTCGAGACATTAAAATGTTGAAAACCACTCCATTATTACTAGAAATTATAGTTTGCCCTATTATCATACCCTAAAGGAGATTCCGTGGCCCCTCAAGCCGGAAAAACGCAAAAAATGAAAATTTTCAAAAAAAAATTTGAAAAAAATTGCGTGTTTGTTTGTAGTACCAAAACATAAATCTCATAAAATGGTCATAACAAGTACTTTTGTCTCGCAAGGACTTTTAAAAAACTTCAACCTAAGACTAATCAAGTAAAAAACTTGAAAAAAAAATCACAAAAAAACATGAAAAATTGCTCCATTTTAAGTCCAAAAAATGACCTTTTAACCTTGAATTGAGGCCATCCTAGCAGCTGCAACACTCTAAGCACATGATGGACTACTAACGTCCACTTTAGGCCTCTAATGAAACTTAATGCCCGCTGGGCTTTACCTGTTTATCCCGTTTTGAAAAATCAAAGTCATTGAAAAATGTGTGAAAACATCTTAAAAAAAACATCGCCCCAATACAATTCAAATTCTTTGATTTGTAAAAATAAAGGAGCGCTGTATTAGCCGCCTGGAATTGCTGACGCAGCTATTAAAAGAACTTAACAAAGTTGAAACTTTTGGTTTTTCTCTTTGTTTGTTTTTCAGGCCCTCGAACAAACCATCTTGCAAGAAAAAAAGCCTTTATATAGTGGGCTAAATGAATCAACTGCAAACAATTTTAAAATAAGAATGAGAAAGACGAATAAGAGAAAGAAAGATAAATAAAATAGCCGAATTTTGTAAAATTATCTTAGTACCTACGCTGAAACCTTGAAAAAACCCAAAGAGATCATTTGCAAATTAATTGGAATAAATTTAAACAGACTTGGCCAAATATGGGAAATTCGAGACGAGAACTACAGAAAATAATGTGAGGAAGAACGAAAACTTATCTTTTA
Organism: Convolutriloba macropyga; assembly: GCF_964194025.1. Lineage (NCBI taxonomy): Eukaryota > Metazoa > Xenacoelomorpha > Acoela > Convolutidae > Convolutriloba > Convolutriloba macropyga. Next base: position 17,980 of record NW_027452861.1, read on the forward strand.
TTCAATATTCTGTTGTTTGTTCCTGATGCTTCGTTGTTCTTAGATGAAAGCTCTTCGTTGGTCTCTAACTGACCATGAATATAAGAAAACAGGAAGAGCAAAAAAAGATGAAATCACAAGTATTTTTGCTTCAAATGAGAAATAGGAAAGCAAATCAGGAAAGGTTTAGGAAAAGTGGAAATTCACTTTCTGGTTTTTTCCTGCGAAATTATGATCTGCCTTCTAATCCTTCTTCATTGTATTCGTTCAATTTAAGCTTTAATATGGCATAAACAAACGCGTCAGATAAAATTGGTTTTTTGGAATTGGTTTCATAGTGCACATTCAGAAATGGATTGCTTTTCAACTTCTTTACTTCAAATTTGAATTGACTTTGATGTTTGCAGTGCTCTAATGGTCTCATTTCGATGAATAATGTTGTTTATTAGATATTCTACTGGAGTCATTTATATGTTTTCATTTAAAAACAATAAAAAAATGATGTTTTTTTTAGCTAGCAAGTTTCTTTCCAAATTGCTGAAAAAGTTTGCTAAAAGCACTTCCTCCAGTCAGTTAAGGCTTCTATAGGACTATATTTAGCTGAATTGATTCTGTGTGCAGAAATCGTAGCCGGAAGAAGAGAAAAAAGACATAGTCGACAGATTGCCGGAAAAAAGCCAACGTTGACGCACATCGGGATTGAAACAGAAAAAAAGAGGAGGGAAATTGAGATAATTTTTTTCCTACGTTTCAAAAAAACCTCAAAATTGGTCTGCAATTTCAGATAGATTCTAAATCTATACCTAATTCAGCTTCTACACTGAAAGGTATTAAGCATAATGCTAATTTCAGCTAGCAATCGCTCTAATGAACTTTTCCAACCTAACGCACTATGACTTAATGACCGAGCTTTATATGTTCATCCCATTTCTTTTAATTTTGCTCTTTTGACTTTGACAGTAATCTCCACATTATTTTCAGTTAGATTCTAAATCTATACTTGCTTCAGCTTCTAAACTGAAGGGTATAAAACTTAATAATAATATCAGTTAGCAATCGCTCTAAGGAACTTAGATATTCAAATTCACTACGACTTAATGACCGGGCTTTATCGGTTTATCCCTTCTTTAGCTTTTGCTCTTTTGACATTGACCGTATTCATTACTGCGTAATTCAATGCGTGAAAGAATTCAAAATCCATACAGTGGAAACAGTCAGTGAGTCAAGTCAGAAGTCAAGCGTGAAAATCGTGACTCATGTAAAACGAAAAACGTGATCAAAAAGAAAAAGCGAATTAGAAAACACAGCCAGAAGACTTCCGGAAACGACTCGGAGCAGAAAATTGACCACCATAACCGTCGAAATGATAGCCGTCGAGAGGCTGAACAATTAGTGCAATCTTTGTCAGTTTAATTGGAAGAGATTTCATTTGTTGAACAAATTTTCAATGAGAAAAAAAATTATGCTGAAAATCACTTAATTATTTGCGGCTTCGAGCGGCTAAACTGACGGCTTCATTTTTTTTCTGAGAACAACCGTCTGTTATTAAATATTATTTGCGAGTAATTGCTCTTTTTGAGCATCAAATTTCTGAGAAGCTGCTGTGTACTGCAAAAATTGACATTGCATGTGGTTTAATATGTCATTATATCAAAATCCGGGTTGTGATTTTTTCCAGTTTTAAGGTTAGTGAAAGTTCTCATTAAGGTGGCCCCAAAAAATTGCTTAAACTTGAGCTTTTTAAATCTGATTGACAAAAAGAGTTTTTCTTCTCAGAGCAAGAAAAATTTTGACAAACTTTGGACCTATGTTGGAACTTTCTGTGCTACGCGCAGTCTCGCGCGCGCCGTCTTGTTTCCCCATTCCTATTAGTTTCAGACTTCATTTTTAACGAAATAGCCAACATAATATCAATTCGATCTCCGACAAAATGTTTCGCCACAAACTTTATTGGCGTTCACATCATGCAAAGAATAACAAACCATTTCAGAACCATTGAAATTATCTGTTCAAAAGAGTGCGAATGATAACATAATCGATTAACGTCGGGCGAATTGCTTTTTAACGTCGGTAGTAGCCAACTGGGGCTTAAGGATGATAGCACAAGCGAGGGGGGGTGTGTGTGTTTGGGGGTGGAGTGGTGTGGCCCTGTAAATTCACTTTGAGTGCAATCCCTATGGGTCGATTAAGCCATAGGTGTTCGATTAAGCCGTGTTTTCCAACATTTCTGTAAAAATGTCTCAAGGAGCGGGATTAAGGAGTGAGTATGCAAGCTCTCACTTGATAGACACGGGCGTGAATCCTCCGAATATGAAGAGAGATCTGTATCTCTCCACGTAGACAGTGGAATGGCCTGCTAACTGCAGCACTGTAGTTTTCAGTCCGTACACTCTCACATTGAACTGCCATCGCTTGTCATTCTGACACCAGTCCAGAATGTGCACCTCCTCGTTATATGAATAGTTACTCATACGTCCTACAAACAAACAATAACTTCCGTTCGGACAACTGGTTTGAGAGAAACTATACAGAATATCTGCCGATGTTATTGAGTCACGCAATGAAGGAAGAATTTGACCAGCTTGTTTCTCTTCCTAATTTACCGCCAAAGCAATGTGATATCTTCCAAGTATAAGAGGATCATAACACAAGTATAAAAGCGAATGCACAAAATCCTAGGAACATTCTAGTGGCAAGTATTAGATATGACGCTCCCTAAAAAGACTAGTAATTCTTTTAACTTCATTTTTAAAAATTGAGGCAAATGTACGGTCAAAAAAGTTGCCCATTGTTGAACATTTAAACGAACTGTTCGTTAATTTTCTCAAAGGACTCTTTTAACTTGAATGTTATAATAAAATAACAAAGCTTTGTAGTTTTAGTTGACACTTATACAGTAATCAACTATTGAGTGCAAAAAATAAGCCCGCTTTATAATTCGAGTCTATACAGCTGGCTAAGATGTTAACATCTCATTGATAAGCAAATAAATTGTACAAAATGATACAAATGAAATCAATCATTTACATCTCAAAAACACGCGTGTTGAAGGAAAATAAACACGAAAGATTGCCTAGACCTTCATTTGGTACAAAAGTTAAAGATTGCCCTTTAAACCATGAGAATCTGCCTATTGGCTCAACCATACACATGATCTTATTAAAACTCTAAGGAGGTGATCAAAGAATTAATTCCCTAGGGCTTTACCAGCTTATACCGTTTCGGGGGGACGCAAAGTCTACTTTAATTGCTAGAGTGAGCAAAAGAATGTTCAAAAACGCTCTAGGTAAAAAAAAATCAAAACGGTCAAGCAATAAATTTGCATAAATAAGATAACCGGCGAAAATCCGGATAATAGCTGCCATTTATTTTGATAACCCCAATTGGTATTAAAAAATTGATTTTGTACAAAAACCATTTTTAAAGTGCAAACTGCTATGATAACATTCATTTCGCAGTGGAACAGACTCCTGTTACTCAATGAGAGAAAACAGAGGCTAGTATTAATACCAATAACGGCAATTAGAGACGGTAATTAAGACCTACAAGAACAAAGCTCAATCAAGAAATATATAAAATTGGGCTTTATGCGTTCTTCTTGAAAAATATGGGCTTTATGCGTTCTTCTTGAAATATCTTGAAAAATATGGAAATTTTTTTCCAAGATTTAGTGTTTTTTGGCAAAAACTCGTGGAGGTCAGAGGCATCAAAGTACGAAAACCACATAACTAAATGCCAAAATCTTGAAGAGCATCGCATAAAACTTTAGAAGTCAGAAGATACCTTTAAGCAGATCTAATGGCTGAAAAACGTACAATAAAACTACAAAAGAACGCAAGATTTTCAAAATCATTAACATTTCAAAAACAAACGGTAATTTAGAGAAATAAAAACGTTGGCTATAAGTTGGAGCCAATGAATTGATTAAAAATAAGCAGCACTAGAAAGCTAATAAGGGATATCGTATTTTTGATACTAAGCAATAAGACAACAAAAACACACGTAAGACCACAGAATAAACAGTTTTTTTGAAAAACCAGGTGTCACAATATTAAAAACAATTGCTATGAACTCAAGCTACTAATTAGATTCACCTATCACTTAAAAGCAACCGATGAAAACTGCAATTAAAGAGATTAAGTGATAAAACAGCAATAAGTACAACAATAACTAACAAAACACAAAAATTCGGTAAAACTTTTTAAAAACCAACAGCGCATGAGTCAAAGAAAAAACAGCTTAAGCTTGCAACGATTAATTCGATTAATTTGGGCATACTTAGCAATCGAGGAACCTTGTCATTGAGGAGACTAAGAGAAAAGACAACAAATTCAGCCATTAAATCTCGTAGACTTCAAATATTTGATAAAACTTCTTGAAAACAATGAAAGTCATAGAGATTTCGAAAGAACGTTTCAGTTGGACTCTAAAACTAAACTTAACTCGAATCTTAAACTGAAAGCTTAATAAGCTTAATACTAATGTCAGCTAGCAAAAACTATAATGAACTTTGATAACCTAATTCTCAATGACTGCGCTTTATCGGTTTATACCGTCTCTTATAATTTTGATCCTTTGACTTTGACCACAATTACTATATTGCGTAATTGAATGAGTGAAATCCATTCAGTTGAAACGGTGAGTGAAGTAAGTCAGATGTCAAACATAAAAATCGTGAATTATGTCAAACGAAAAACGTAATCAAAAAGTAAATCGAATTCAAGAAAGAAGAGGGCGCCTAAATAATAGCCGTTGAGAGGCTGACGGCGGCTATTAATAATTACTCCGAAACACGAAAATTTTTAAAAATACTATGAGAACAGAGTGTTAGTCATGAAAACCAATAGCCAAACTCAAATATTTAATCAGGCTCAATTATGCCTCATTAGCAACCAACGACACTATCATTATTGATGCTAGGTGATAAGACAACACAAATAACAAAGCTGGCAGGTTGCCAGAAACTAGCCCCTATAGCTTCGTAGATCTGCAGACTCAAAAAGATAAAACAGAACAAAACCTTTTTATTTAATGCTGAGATGTTGCATTTTGATTAAGCATCTGCTTAAGTTATTGCTGCTTCTATTAGGTGCTCTCAAATGCCCTTCAATTAGAGGGACACGCACTCACTAGACCTTATCTCTTTGAATTAAAGAAAAGTTCAATTTCAGAGTGAGAAGTCATTTTTGAGCGTAAGGATTTTCGATTTAATCACGAATGAGCGAGAAAAAGAGAAACCAAAAGAAGGCTTATAATAGCCTCAGCTATCGCTGTGCGGCTATTAACAAAAAAAGGGGCTCTAACAACCAATTTTTCAAAAATATTGACACTAAATAGTGTCAAACTAAAAAAGCAAAACCGGCCCGTCGAGGAGTTTAACTAATTTGCAAATATGCGCTATTACAACACAAAGGTATCATAATAATAGAACTCGAGAAACTGAAAACAGCAACCCAATTGCCGCACGTGAAAAAAATGCTTTCAAAAATCAAAATAATTGTTTAAGTACCAACTTCTCAATCCACTTCAAACGTACCTGGAGAAAATCAGGCTTCAAGCCTACTCGCTTTTTCGCTCCCTTTGCTAATCCAGCGTGATTAAAATCACCACTCCACTCTACTTTAACTTCTTAATGACGCGAAAAAGCCAAAAAAGTGCGAAGAGATCTTAGAAAAAAGACAACACACCAATACAACCCAAAAACTTTGGGTTGTAAAAACTTAGCGCCACAGGTCCTGAATTACAATTCAAGGAAGTTTTATTGACTGAACGAAAAAAAAACGAACAAAAAAGGACTAGGAGTGGAATACGAAAACGATTCAAAAAAACACCCGATTAAAAACGAATAAAAAATCTCACGTCAACTTGCCGCATGTGAAAAGAAAATTATCGAATAGAAAAAGATTTTGTGTTGAAACACTGTTTACTCAGTTAAAGTTAACATTTTAGTGAAACACAAATTCAAAACCACTCGACTTTTCGCTCCACTTCCTGCTTCGGCGTGATTAAAAAAAATGAAAATTTGTGAATTGTAAAAACAAATCCTGTGAGTAGTGAGAAATGGGGTGGTCTACCGCACAGAAGGATCCCTCCACTTATTAGTCTCGAACCCAATCTTTTAGTGCTTTCATATGTTTCTCATAGTTTTTTAGCCTAAACCACCGTACTACAGGAGCATCATTTTGAAACGTTTTTGGCAATCATATACCGAACTTCATCAAGGTTAGTTCATACAAAGTTCAGTTTATGGCCCATTATTTACTGCTTTATCTTTGTGATTGACATATCGCAAATTGACTAATTTGCTTTTGGTCCTTTTTACTTCTGTCTTGTGTGCTCAATTTACCAAACCGCTTCTGGGTAAATTTGATTTTGAATCAAAAACTGTTGTTTTAGATAAAAGCTGATACTCCTTTATTGCTGCACGTTTTGGTATCTCTATCTTTGCCGCCTTTTATCTAGTGTAGACTCAAAGACTACGAAATGCTACAATTTAAATGCGAAAATCTTAACCGTTCTCTTTCGCTCATACAATAGTACAGCTTTCAAACAAGATTTCTAATTCAGAAGTAATTTGTAGCAAGAAGACAGCTCTGATTATTAAATACAAGGAACAATAAAACAATGCTTTTAATAATCAAATTTAATGTTATTGTTTTGCGAATGATAATTTCAAAATTATTCTCTGGAGTCTCTAAAGTTTATCAGAGGCATATCATCCTCTGAGGCTAAATCAACAACCTCGGGGGGGTTATTTTCGCTTTCAGTCTCCCGCATTCTTTTCATTGGTTTGACTTCGGCAATCGGAATCAAACGCTTATTGATTTTCTCTCGCTTAGCCCTCATATAGTTTTTATGGTGAAGCATCAGGGTTGTAAATTCACGTAGATGAATGGCTGTGTATTGCAATGCCCACATATCACCTTTGAGGCTGAACTTCTTAAGGTAGAAGAACACACTCAGTATGATGTCCTGCGGGTCGAAGTATTTGACCGCAAATCTGTAGTACGTGTTGTCTGTATCTAAATAGAAACAAAATTGTCTAGACATTTATGTATCAGAACCCCTCTACCCATCCGCATACAGTTTTAATACGCACATTGATATTCTAGAATAAACCCTAATTAGTTGGAACATATATAAAATATTACCCTAAATAGAAACAAAATTATCTAGACTTTCATATCAGAACACCTCTTCCAATCCGCACAGTTTTAATAAGCAGATTGCTATTCTACAATAAACCCTAATTAGTTGGAACATATATAAAATATTACCCTTTATGTCTCGTATCACTTCGCAGTTTTTGCTGTCCATCCTCATGCGTTCGCAGACATTGAAATTAATCACGATTCGGCCTTCTGTGTTGAATTTACCCTAGGAGATTAGTCTCAGTATATCAGACTCGAGAGAAATATCTTGGCGTTTTTATAGCTTTTTGTCCAGGTCCGTGCATATGGAAAACCTGTGTTACCACCTAATTTGGTGCGACTTAAGCCTGCATAAGTCGAATTTATCTTTTCGTCTTGAACAAGTTTTCACTAGATACATTCAATACCAACAACCATATTCTTCATGAACAAACATAGTATCAATTTATCAGCAGGTGATACCAATATCAAATACATGAGCCAAATAACGGAGACTTCTTTCATTCGGTCCTAATTCCTAAACTTGTGCCTCTGCTGAGCAGTCAAGAAAAATTTACTCCGTTCTCTAACTTTCTGTCGAATTTGAAATAATTCTGAAATACAATCAGAATCGAATTTATGATATTTTCCAAAATCGGTAGCACTAATAATCCAAAGTTGTGACGTGAGAATCGTTCACGTTATTGTTAGAACTAATATCAAGAAAATAGGGTATGGGTTGGTCAATATAGTGAACTGATGACATGGGATATGCGGGTATGAGGGAAAGAAAGAGGGTTTTAGGAACTTTATGCTGGGTGCTCTTGAAGAGCGAAGCTCTTTTTTTAACCGAAAGAGCTGAGCTCTTATTTTTGAGTTTAAAGTTTCCGATCGCTGAATATGAACTTCACTGGGTTCATTTTTTCAGAAAAAATTTCGCATTGGTTTGTCAGCCCACACGCATCAACAATTTTTGGTGCCTTTTCTTTCAGTGAAATTTTAACTCCTTTTCGATTCATACCTTGAATTGAAAATTTACTTTTGGTTAATCTATCGGACTGGCTGACAAAATGAACTTTATGCTAAGCTAGTTAAATACGAAGAGTTGTGCTCTTCCTGCTTTTTTTCTCAAAAAAGATTTGAGTTTAATTACCGATATCCGTCAAGTTACTGAAAATTTTATGCATATCGACCAAAAGTCTGAAATTTTGAGTCCCGTTTGATTTTAATTGCTAATCAAAAACAGATCGGCATGCTATTTTGAGATGTGCTCTCAAAATTAATAGTTCGTGGTCTTGATAGTACTGCTAAAAGCATTCAAAAATTACAACAGAAAAAGCAAAAATTAGGAATCCGTAATTTTTGTGATGTGAGGGAGCTGCAAGTAACAAAGGAAACAGAGTTGAGGTTTTGAGCTTCAGAGTGATGTTCAAAATTTTTGACTCTGTTCTTTTTGTTTCTTGTAGTTTTCTTATACATCACTAAGGATACTGAATTCTCCTTCTGGCTTCCGTCAGTCTTGGCTACCTCTCGTCGAGGGGACCAAGCAGAAGTCGGGTGGGGGATAGTTGGGAAATAGATTTCGAAAAACTTATGTTTTTCGAAGTCTGTTTTCCGACTATCCTCCATTACAGGAATTAAACAAAAAAAAGATGCTTGGACTCCCGGTTTTGAATAAAATGGACCCTTGCATCTTTTCTGGCTTGTTCAATTGAACAACGCCAGAGACTTCCTTGTAGCCACTTCCTACAAGGAATAAATAATAAAAATTGATTTAATTAGTTTGTTTAGGCGTTATGGTGAAATGCAATTTGTGTAATCAAGACTTTGCGAAACGACAAGATTTTCTATTGCATAGGCATCAAAAACATTCCGAGCTGCCTGATCAGAGTTTTCGATGTGGCCATTGCCAAACTGTTTTTACGCTTGCCAAAAACTTAGTCCGTCACCTAAAGAATGTGCACAAGTTTCATCGTTCAGTAAGATGCAACACATGTCAGACCTTTTGGACGCATGGACAAAAACACTGCACGGATGAGCATTCAGTTACTGCTCCTGCTGCCAGAACAAATCCTGCTCGTCTTTGTCAAAACGATATTTTTTATTAGAGCGTGAAAGAAAAGCTATTCGGGAGCACTTCCAGTCCTTTCGGCTGAAATTATCAGGAGACTCCAGTTTTGACCCTTTTGAGTTTCTTGTTAATAAGGAAAGTGATATCATTGATTTCATCAACAGCAAACTGGAAGATCTGATATTGATCAAAATTGGAATGTGTATTGAAGTGAAATTTGTGAAGCCGTTGACCGATGATAGCACTGTTTGCTTTTTTCACAGTCCAATGGAAAGCCTCTCGACGACTTTAACAGCCGACGATATTTTTCACACGTCGATAAACTGTTGACTAAAATCAACGTTTTCTGCACAGCTGGAAGTGGATGGGTTATTGAAAAATTGCATTTAGTTGAGCTGAAGGTTACAAAGTTTGCGCCTCTCCGAGCCGGATCATATATAGCTACACCGCCGGAACTCGAAAATCAACGAAAATCGGTTCTGAACATCAAGAATCTAAAGGATAATTTTTGTTTTCTCTACTCTGTGTTGGCTGCGCTTTTCCCTATAAAGCAAAATCAAGAAAGACCTCAAGTTACCGTCAAAATTTTAGCGCACTTCACTACAATCCGAAAAAAATGCCAGTTGCTCTAACTGACATACCGGCTTTTGAGAAAAATAATCACCTTAAAATCAACGTCTTCGCTTATGAACAGACAAAATTTTATCCTGTTTATTTGAGCAAGTACAGAGGCAAAACCAAAAGAATAAATTTGTTACTTTTATCAGAAGAAAACAATAGGCATTATTGCCTGATAAAAAATTTGGATCGTGTTATGAAAGTTTTGCTGCGTTCGCCTGCCACCGCCAACTCAAAGAACAATATACGAAAATTTTGCGAGCGTTGTCTACAGAGCATTGCGCGAGAAAAGTTTAAGCTGCATAAATCTCTCTGCGAGCATCATCAACCTCAAGTTATTCAGATGCCTGAAGAAGGGTCAACGGTGAAATTCAAAAATTGGCAAAAAACTTTCAAATGCCCTTTCGTGGTTTATGCGGATCTAGAGGCTCTCGACGTTCGAACTGAGGCTTTTGAATCAGTTGAGGAACTTGTCAGAAATGGCTTAAATGAAAGCTCTGCTTCGAGTTTTGTCGTTGAAAAACAGTACCCTTGTAGTTTCGGTGCTGTATTAGTTGACAGCAGGAATTCCAACGTGCAACTAAAGAAGTTTTATAGAGGAGAAGACTGCATTTCAAATCTGATGAGTACTTTGCGAAGTTGGGTTAAATGGGCTGACTCCGAGCGACAACGTTATCGCTTTCTAAAAATGTCAAATTCTGCGAAACAAGACTTTGTTGAGAACTGGACAGCGCCGTGTTGCATTTGTGAAAAAAACTTTCTAATCACTGAGGAGAAAGTAGTCCATCACTGCCATTTAACTGGAACTGTGCTTAGAGTGGCGCACTCAGCTTGCAATTTAGCTGTTACAGTTGGATCGTTTTTACCGGTTCTCTTTCATAATTTGTCGCGATACGATGCTCATCACATAGTGAAGTACCTTGTGTTGGAGGAAAACGAAATTCTCTCTGCAATATCAAGAACTGAGGAGACGTTTATTTCTTTTTCGGTTCAAGTTCCTGTTAAGACCTACACCAATAAATGTGGTGTTGAGAAAATTGTTCGAAACGAAATACGCTTTCTCGATAGTTTCAATTTTATGGCTTCAGGTCTTGATTCTATGGCTCAGACGTTACAAGATGGCGATCTTAAGTTGCTTCGTAGCCATTTTGCTCAATACTCAGATGCTCATTTCAAAAGAATTAGAAGCAAAGGAATTTTTCCCTACTCCTATCTGGACTGTTTTGAAAAGTTTAAGCATGGTCTTCCCGTTTACGGTGAACAGTGGAAAAACACATTAACAGGAAAGATAGATATCACAGAGGAAATGCATCAGAAAGCTGTTGAAATGTATCAGTTGTTCAAATGTGACAACTTTGGAGATTACCACAATGCTTATTTGGAAACTGATGTCTTTTTGCTGGCCGATGTATTTGAACTGTTCCGTTCAGTGTGCATTAATGTTTACCGTCTAGATCCAGCATACTTCTACAGTGCACCGAATCTCAGCTGGGACGCAATGTTGATAACAACGGACGTTGAACTTGGATTGCTTTCGGATGTTGATATGCTCCTCTTTTGCGAAAAAGCAATCAGAGGTGGTCTCAACGGAGAAGGAGCCCTTCGCCACTTTCGCGCAAACAACAAGGATCTGAATGGTTACAAGGATCAAAACTCAGTTTATGGGGCGTTTTTAGACGTAACCTCGCTTTATGGTGGGATAATGATGAAAAAACTGCCAAAAGACGGATACCAGTGGGCTGAGTTTGCTGATACTGATTCTCTAATTGAGACTTATAAAAACAAAGATAGTGTCGGTTACTTTGTCGAAGTTGATCTCAATTATCCCGCCTCAATTCACAACGATCATTCTGATTTTCCACTGGCTCCTGAGAAACTTTTTATTAGCGACAACTGGTTGTCACCCTATAGTAAGCAGTTAGCTCAAACCCGGGCATCTGTGCCGAAGCTTGTGGAAACTTTATTTGATAAGAAGAATTATATCTTTCATATTGAAAATTTGTTGTTTTATCTGGAACAGGGACTGAAAGTGGTTGCTCTTCATCGCGTGCTCCAGTTTAATCAGTCAGACTGGTTGCGTCCTTATATTGAAAAGAACACTTCTATGCGTAAAATGGCACCAACTAACTTCGAAAAAAATTTCTACAAACTTATGTCCAACGCCTGTTTCGGGAAAACCATGGAGAATAAACGAAACAGAAAAAAAATTCAGTTTGTTTCGGATCAGGTTAAAGCTTCGAAACTAACATCAAAAACGAATTTCAAATCGTTCCAAATTATCAGTGACAACTTATGTTCCGTTTACTTCTCCGAGCCAACTGTTAAATGGGGTAAACCAACGCCTGTGGGAGCGGCCATCCTTGATCTTTCTAAACTCGCACTATACAATTTTCATTACAACGAGATGAGACCAAGATACGGTTCGCGAATTTGCGTCACGTATAAGGACACGGACTCACTTTTGTATCGCATAGAGACTGATGATCTGTATAAGGACATGGAGGAGTTCAAACATTTGCTAGATTTGAGCGACTATCCAACATCTCCTCCACTTTTCGACCCGACAAACAAAAAAGTTCCTTTGACAATGACAGATGAATTAAATGGATCAGTTTTGGAGGAAAGTGTAATCTTGCGATCGAAAATGTATAGTATCAAATTTGTCAGCGGTGTTAAACAGAGTGCAAAGGGCGTTCAGAAGGTACTTAAGAAAACGCTTCATCACGACAAATAACTCCAGTGTCTTCAAACAGGTGTTAGCAGCAGGGCGCCAATGACCAGAATACATTCGGCTAATCACCAGATACAAGTTACCACTACAAATAAAACAGCTCTGAGCTGTTTCGACGACAAGTGGTTTATTCTTGATAATGGCATTGACACCTTACCGTACGGTCATTATAGTCTTGGCCAGGAGCCACCAAAACCTTGCACAACCAGTACTGACTTTTCAAGCGATACCGACGACGACGATCGAGCTTCACTGTCAGCTGACGAAGAGAAGAACTTAATTGAGTTCAAAGAGCTCACTCCACATGACGCATATTCTGTCTCCACGGCATCAACTTCATCTTTCGGTTGTTAAATGTTTTTTTTTTAATAATGCAATTAGAACAAATTTTATAGTGACTATGTTTTAGCTCCACCTGATCCCGGGTTCTTTCCGCGAGAGTTTGATCAAAATGAACCTGCTTTGAATTGGAGTGATCTGAGTGACAATGAGCAGGAGGATGATAGCGAGAAAGAGTGTGGGACTGGGAACCCTTTCATTTATGAGGCGATAGAAGACGAATTGATTGGCGAGAGCGATGATAAAAGTTTTTCAATTGAAGTATTGCCTGCAAAGCGATCGAGGCTGATTGTTCCTTACTCTGACTCAGACTAGAGAAATTAGAAATGTCAAATACAAATTTTTATTACAATTTTGAACGTATGTTTTGACTGCAGTCGGCTATTAAAAATTCGTATCAAATTTACTTCATTAATCAAACCAATATTTTTAACTGCGCTCTCAACAAGGTGTCGAAATTGCTTCATCGCACTTGTGCAGTCTTTTGAGTCATTGTAGCAGGCATGTCCAATTTTTTCAAAAATTTTTAATGCGGTGTAAAGACAGTAAATGCCACACAAATTGGAAGATTGGGATTGTGGATGAGGTGATGAGGCAATTTCATGAATAGTATATTTGTCACAATTTGAATAAATAATATGCACCCTTTCGTAGAAATCGACATAGAAACTTAGTGGAATATGCAAGCTATTCCAAATTACTATATTAGTAATTGACTTTTTTGCTGGCTTAACATGACTCTCTCTACCACGCCGCCTCTTATTTGAGTTTGTAGTATTTCCAGAAAAGGTTGAATGAATAGCAACAATCAGTATCCAATGTGTTCCCCTCATATAAGAAGGGGAAGTGTTTATTATTTGGAAACGAGCGCTGCGTTGTGCTATTTTTGGAAAATTGTTGGCCGACCATACGCCTCCAAAAGTAAACTTTAGGAGACAAAACTTTTTAGCTACTTTCTTAATAGACACGTTATCCATTGAAAATAGTTTGGTTTTTGGAGATGTTTCTTTTTGCGTCAATAAAGACCTGACTGAACCTTTCACCAATCAAAAAAAGTTCAACTGCCTCTGGTAGAGCTTCAGAGAAAAATAATTTGAGGGTTATTGATGCTCCTGTCAATTCGGGGAATAAAGTGACGTTTTTAGACGCCTCCTGTGATGATGTCAGATCAAAGATTACAATGAAATTGTTTGCAAAATCCTTCAGAGAAATTTTGTTTCCACCGTTTTTAAATCCCAGAGCCGTTAAACTGTTGTGATATATGCGGACATTGTTCTCTGTGTCGACGGGAGTGCCTGCTATTGGGAAGCCGTTACCGCGTATTATTTTGATTCGTTTCATGTCGTACTTGTGATACAAGAACGGGTTTGTGTCCATCGAACCTCTAAACTTGTCGTTCGCGACCATGCACAACGTTAAGCGTATGATTGGCTCAGTTCCAAATATGGACGCTTTAACAAAAGAGTTTTGTCCAGATTGCATGATGAAGCTTTTGCAAGGGATTCTATATAGGGACACCTTGCAGGAGCTTTTAGCAGTGCCCTTTCAATTGAAAGCCAAACGGACTCGGTCACAGTAATTTTGCGAACGAACAGCGAGGCTTTTCAATAACTGCTGTAAACATTTTGTCTGAGTCGTCACCTAAGCTAATCAGACTGAACTCATTACTGGCGCGGTAGAGTTTTATTCGAATGTCAACTTCCGGGAGCATTAGTTTTTCGCAACTGAAAAAATCCACATATAGAGAGCCATAGAAATTGAACGTGTATTCGCCGGTCAATGTGTCCTTTAAGCGGTATTGCAGCCATTCTGATTTATTGGCATCTGATGAGGGTTCTGGATCGTAAGTATATCCCTGACAAGCTGCCCAAGTCTCCTTACGATCACTGTTTGCTGTCAACTCAGTCTCCAAAAAAGCGCGATGATGGTACGTGTTGTTGCTGTCCGAAATCAGAATTCCATTAGCGTATACTTCAACTTGTGAAAACAGACTGTGTAGCGCGTTATTTGCTTGCGTCGCTTGTCTTGATACGACCTTTTCCATCGGGCGTGTAAATAGCCACTTGAAGTCCTAATTGTAAAAAATTGAGGTCAATGCAATTGCGTTGATCTCCACAAATCAGAAAATCCAAGGTTGGACCTCGAGAACCAACTTGTGGGTAGATTTCCTGGTCGAATCCGCTTTCATAATTAACAAGAATATTGGGTTTTTCGAAAATCTAGCGCTGTATGTGTTAGAGGGTTGGCAATATCTGCTGCTAAGGTCGTAAACTCGGTCATTTAGTACTTTATGTTTGACAAAATATCAGTTCGACTGCGTTTAGCTTTTGAATTTTTAAAAGTGCTGCCGTTGATCGTTTTTGCAGTCCGCTTGCGAGAGGTTGTCTTTCTTATCTCTCGTGTATTTGCTGATAAGGATTCCCTGGGGGGGCTCCCGCCCGCCACCGGGCGTACGGACGGCGCGTCGACGCGGGCCCGGGCGCCCGATGCGTGCGTGGAGCGCGGTCCTTTCGGCGCCGCACGCGAGCGGGACGGCTTCACGGAGTCCGAGATTGTTTTTGAAACTGATTTTTTGCTCGAATCTTTCGCAACAGCTTTTAGCTTCTTTTTTCCGGCTATCATCTGACCAATTTCTGGAATTGGTGCACTGACAAGATTCCGTCCAACCTTCTTGGCAATCGGCAATGCGTATTTTTTCAAAAGAGGTAATGTGCAACGGCCAATACGCACAGCTAGAGCACCAAGACCAGCGGCACCTGAACCAAATTGTCTGGCAGGGCCTACATGGGTAACAAAATTGTCTTGATTTCTTGAAATTTGAGCGTCGTAATGTGCGTCCATGAGCGACTGCTTTTTGTGTTCGTAATGTGATAAATGATTTTTATTGGGGAAAAAGTTGGAATTTCAGAGTCAGCCAGCTGCGACCTATTGATAGAAAAGGCATAAGTTGGCCTGTTTCATCGCGAATAGTTATGGTTATTGACTGAAATGATGACTTGACTACATCTTTCCACTGCAGGTTTGAGAAGGATTGGTGACAAATAGTTGCTACCTCGTCTAGTTTCCTATTTGATGTACTATTGATCGCAATTGATCTAAGAAGTGATGTGAAAGTGTTGCCCAGTATTTCATCCTGTATGAGGTCACAATAGACAAACATTGTATGGCGCCCACCTGAAATGTCAACTGGAAATTTTGGGTTGACGCCAACTTTAAGAACGTCTGTACCAAGAATATTTTCAAGGTCACTGGAAATAGTTCTATACTGGATGGTGTTTCAAAGGGTTTTGTTCCGTTCCATGTCTGTTGGCCTTCATCTTCACTTGAGCTGGCGGCTGTAAGAAAACCGTCCTCCTCGTTTTCTGTAGACTGGAAATCATCTTTTTGGTGACCTCGTGGCAATATTTTTAGCTTTTGACTGACTTGATATACACCAATTGTAAGGCCAATCAGTTGCGTGTCCTGATCGAAAACTCTTAGCAAAAATTTTCCTCATCAAATGATCAATCGATGGGTAGTAGCCGGTGTCAATTGTGCATCTCGAGTTGGCACCTGCAGGTCGACGCCGACGACGGCCTATGTCAACGTAGAGCTCGTCAGCACTTGTTGGCTCTATTACCTTATCGCCATCATCGGCATGATCATCGTTATCATCTTCAGAGGACTCTGATTCCCCATGATTAGTTTCTAGTAATCCTTGTGTAACGTTTTGAAATTTAGCGGGCCACTAAATTTCGAGCAATGCCACTTAACAGCGGCCAAATTTTTTGTTGAGATCAATTGTTTTTGGCAACAAGTTGGTAAAAGATGCCATTGTGTTGCCGGGGTAAGTGTTTGTGGACGAGTTTGAAATTAAATTTATTGTGAAACTTCTAAGGCTGTCTAATGATGTCATATTAAATTTTTGAATATTTTGTTAGTTCAGCTTCGTAAAATCTGCCGTCTATCGCTTCAGTTGTTTCATGGGAAACTACACGGTATGTTGGAGGGTTGAGTGTGAGGACCTTATCTATTCGAAATATCTCGTGACTGAATTGTATCTGATAACCACGATGAAAGGTTTTAATATTTCTCTTTATCCGAACCGTTTCACCAACTGAAAATTTTGGTTTTTGGATCTTCTCGTTCAATGTGAGGGATACCAAGAAGCTTGTATGTTGCTTGGTCACTTTTTTTGGAGCGAGACCAGTCACTCTGTTTACACGCGAGTTGATTACATTGACAACGTTTTGTAGGTTATCTATGTAGCTGCTTGTATGGTTTTCATTCAAGTACTTGTAAATCAGAGACTTGATTGATCGGATGTTTCTTCTGCAAAAGCGCTTTTCTTTTCTTTTCTAGTTTGGTAGAGAATTATATTTTTCTGTTCGCAAAACTGTTTGAAAGAGCCTAAAAATTCCTTCCCATCGTCAGTCCACACTTTCTCTGGTCTGATTTTTGTTGTCATTGTTGCAAAAGCTCTCCTAGTTGTGGTGGCGTATTTGTTTTTCATTGGTTGAACACGCAGGAAACGACTTAATGTGTCCACAGCGACTAGTAAATATCTGGTGTTTCGGTTGTCGGCAGATAGTGATTGCATATCTGCGAGATCAAGGGACCAAATTTCATTCAAGCGGTATGATTGCACCTTCAGTCGGGGAAAACGGTGCCTAGTTTGTTTGAACTTGGTGTATGTTGAGTTTGTTTTCAGATAGGTCTCTACAGTTTTCCGCTTTAGTCCGGTTTCTTTTATCAATCTATTGACACTGCCGTAGTCTGAGGGGTAGTTTGAGTTGGTATAGAATTTTTGTGCAGTTTGTAGTCCACGGCTATGGGTGATTGCTGATGAGATTACCCTTTCATTTCTGCATTTTGTGCAAGTTTTGCTGTTGTAGTCATTTACATTTTGTAAGCCAGAGCACTGGTAATGCACCCAACCGCATATTGTGCAGTAGAAAAGCGGTCGCTTTTTTGTACTTTTCCCCAAAAGTTTCTTGCAGCTTCCACATTTGCGTTTCCTGGCTGGTCCCGGGTTTCTCTCCACTCCGGCAAGTATTAGAAGCAATTCAATAAGAAGGTGTAGTGTTGAGATGTTCAGTATCTGGGAGAAAACATGGAAAGCCATGTGGTGTTCGAATCTCTCGCAAGTTTAGGGCTGACTGCCTTGGCGTTTGTATTTGCAACTAAGTGTTGAGCAATTTTCAATGCTCTAATCAATTCAAGGTCTGCAGGTGAAAATTTTGTTGTGGGATGCTGAATGTTCATCAAAAGTTGAAATAAATTGCTGTCTGATGGAGGTCCTCAGGATTTGTTTTGTAATTTTCCTGTTTGCTTGTCAATTGCTATTGTTTCTGATTTCTGCAACAATTTGATTATTGCTTTTGATTTTTCAATTTTCCCACTTGACAGTCCAGTTGATAATAATTGTTCTACTATTTCGTTTGCTTCGTCCGAACTCAAATTATTTTGCTGATGTTCCCTAGCTATCATTTCATCTGTTTCTTGGTTTGACCCACCAGGCTTAGGTACTTGATTGAGGGTGGCTGCAACACTCAATTGAGCTGCAACGTCTGTTTCGTTGTTTTTGTTGCTGTGAGAAAGTAAGTATTCTTTAGTGGTGGAGGTTGAGATCTGGCTATCTTGTACTGTTTTGTTTCCGTTCAACAGCTCGTTATAGGTTTGTAATGAAATAAGTAAAAACTTTTTTGCTTCTACTTTAGTTTGCTCGCTCATCTTTAAAATGATTTTGAACGGGCTCATAAATTATTTTAATTAGCTGCAATCCCTGATTGGTTGCGAGAAGTTTTTGTTTCTGACTGAACTTCACTTTCTTATTACAAACAAATGTTAAAATGTTTTTAAATTTTTTTTAATTTGCTCTCATTTAAAGTAGTTTGAGCTAATGAGACATTCCCATGAACAATGTTATAAATACAGTCCAGTAGAAACTTTATAAACTCATTATGAAGATGGAGAGTTGCGAAACGCTTCAATACAGGTTTGAAGCCCATAAGCAGTTTGAAAGTAGTCAGATGATGTGAATGATTCATCGAGTTGAATTTTATTATCTAAGGTTTGTGAACTGTAAAATATTGTAAAATTGTCTGTCAAGTTTAAACATAACCGTAGCTGCTCACAGCATCGAGGATCCAGGTCAATCAACAAATGTCCAAATGGTTCCTTGGTTGCAGTTTTATACGCTGACAATAAAAGATTACGGCTGCCCAATTGACGGCCAAGAACGTCAATTTGTATAATATCTCTGGGGTTTTTCAGCAAAAGCATATGCGTAACATTAAGATCGATTGTTTTTGAGTTTTTACTTTTTTGATACAAATTATGCTTCAATAAAATTGCGTGTCTGTTTTGATGGCGACCAGAAATAACTAGGTTTAAAAATTCTTCTTGTTCGCTGGCTTCATTGTACACATCGTCGAAAACCACTAGTTGACGATTTTTCTCATGAGTGGAGTTGATTTTGCTCCAATCAAGTCCATGAATGAAACTTATTTTTGTGTCAAGAATATTGGCAAGCTCTGTATAAACTTTTTGCCAATGCTGATATACATATGTCACTTTGTCAAAGCTGGGAGAAAATAAACGTTCTTGTTTGATGAGGATATCCGCAACCAGGCGTGTTTTTCCTGATCCACTGGGTCCGACGACCACCATCATCAAATGAGGTTCCGTTACAATAACTTTATTCATTTGGGTGTGGGAATAAAACGGCCAATACTAAATGCTAAAAGCGACCAAATTTCTGGTCTTTCGGTTGAGAACTTATTGATGAACAGAAGGCAAAGGCTCGTCGCAATCGCTCCGATCAAAAGAAAGATGTGAATACTGTAAAATACCAAAGATCTTTCAATGTTTCCACACAGTTTCCACGGTGGGCGCAACTCATTGTTATCATCAAAAATAATCTTACTGGCAAAATCCAACTGACAATCCGGTGAGTCGGCCATGACTATAGTGTACTCCTCGGCGGTGGCTCAGGTGTTGGCGTCTTATTCGATTGCTGTGATATAGGGACAAAGTATTCCAACAGTTTAGCTGCGTCAATTAGCAGTTCAATTTCATCTCGAGTAAGATCAATTTCGGTTTGAACGGGAACACATCTCTGACCCACCTTTTTCCAACACAGTTTCCGCAAAATAATTTCTTCATTCTGATTTTTGTTTAAAAATTGCAAAACTGCGAGCTTTGAAATATGCAGTGTAAAGTTATCTAAGTTATTGCTAGTCATCTAAAATGGCAAGGCATCAAAATAGGACCGAAAAACTAGTTTGAATATTATCCAAAAAAGAACACCGGTAACGTGCCCGCACAGAAAATGGCTAGGAATGTTTGAAACAATGTATACATAGCCGGGCCCTGTTGCGCATTGTTCTTTCATGAACCCAAAGGCATCATGAAATGCAGCATGCGTTCTCAAAATTTTCACATGCTTGAGATATTTATGAAGTCTGCTATCACCAGGTCCTGTCAATCCACCATGTGGGGCCAGTTTGTTGATGACCTGGAGATCAGAAATTGGTTCAATGAACACACAAACTGCCAAAAAGGTATTCTTTGTTGTTTCGTTCCTAGGAAAATGCTTGGAAACAATTTCAAAGTTGTTCAATACTTTATTAATATCAGGAATGTTTATCATTCAAATGCCCCAACCAACTGATTTACAGAGTGTATATAAAGAAAATGGTGTTTATAGTTGCAGTTTCTTTTATCAGTTTTTCTTTGTTTGTTTAGATGATTCATCGGAATTTTCCACCTCTTCTTTGCGCGCCTTGTTCTCCCAGTCCTCCTCTAAAGGAGCGTCCCAACATTCCCAGCAAGTACACTGCGCATTATTCATTCTACATTGAACTTCCAAGTAGACCAAGTGATCCGATCTGTAAATTGATCCCCAGCCAGTCGCCAAAATATCAATGTAGTCTTCTAAAGTGTTCTTGAACGGAGAATCGGTACTCTCAAGGCTTTCAATTTTCGTCAGAATTCTTCTCTGATAATCCGTCATGCCTGCTGGCTCTAATCACCGATTTGGGCAAGATCTGTCTCCATTGCGCTACATCTTTTGGGTGAAATGTCCCTTACGGTTTCAGCGTTTCTTGTGAATTGCTCGAAGATGTCTCCCCGTCTTGTAATGTCTGATATGTTGAGACGCAAGAATTGCTGATTGAACGTCTGAAACGCGCTTGATGGTGCAAAAATTCTTGCCTTGATCTCAAAGAGGATTTTGCTTTCATGGCGAATATAGGATCTG
This sequence comes from Convolutriloba macropyga, assembly GCF_964194025.1. NCBI lineage: Eukaryota > Metazoa > Xenacoelomorpha > Acoela > Convolutidae > Convolutriloba > Convolutriloba macropyga. The sequence goes on from NW_027452861.1 coordinate 39,090, forward strand.
ATAACCTTCTCCATATGTTTTGGATTATCGTTTGTATAGACCAGAATGTGTTGGTGCTCAAATGAGATGTCGTCGCACCATCTGAAATGCTGTTGAGTCTTTTCTGGCTCATGGTTAACAACAGCAAATTGCCATTCTGTGAACTGATCAATCCAGTGTGCAAGGCCTTTTGGCTGAACTTGGGTTGTCTGACTGGCCTCTCGTTGGTCGGTCTTGCGTCTCTTGCTGTTTGAATCGAATGGAAACTGAGAGGGAATGAGGACTTGAGCACTGTAGACTATGAATCGAAAATTATCTGAATTTTCTGGACAGCTATTCATGGTAACTGCTGAAATTGAATGATTGTAAGTTTTGTAGCTTAGTATTTATAGGGTGGCTTCTTTATTCGAACTCAGATAAATTCCAAAATTGTGACAGCATTGTTTGTTCAATCATAAAAAGTAATTTTGGTTACAAGAAGGCAACTTAGCCCAGTTGGTCATAATGACGTACCATCTGGGCCAAGTTGCCTTAGAATTTGCGGTATTTTGAATTGTTTTAAAGCTAATTTGATGTTGTGTAGCTAAATGCGTTTAAAATTTCTGAATTTGTGCATTAATCCAACAATCGCAAGTTGTTTTACCATGTATTAAACATAACAAAATCCAATAACCGTAAATAGTGATACAATGTTAGCAGTATTTGGGTTTTGTAGCTCAAGGCAGTAGGCAGCTTTCTAGGTGCTAGATAGAGTGATTTTGGCGTAGGTTCGAGACTGGGTTGGGAGGGATGTTATATCTGTGCGGTAGACCACCCCATTTTACACTACTCCTGTGAATTGTAAAAATACGGCCACTATAATACATGGCTCAAAAGATGAGGTCAGCTTTTGAAATGCTTTTAAGATCAATTGGTCATATGCAAAAAAACAATCGCGAAAGCAAATATCAGTTTTTAAAAAAGTCATTTTCTCACTCCACTTTAAGACTGGTGTAAAAAAAACTTTACGACACAAAACTATTTGCAGTTATGTTGTACTTAATATTTAGGCTATATGTCAAGTTTCTGTGGAGGGGGAATGTAAAGCCGACTGCATAGCCAATTGTTTTTAAGAATGTGGAGCTATTAGGAGCTAAATTTAGAGAAAATTTGGAGCTACGTAGAACTTAAATATAATCCGGGGAAAAAGCGGAGATGATAATAGACCAAATTAAGCACATAATCAAACATAAACCGACTACCATCAGATGAATTGCTCTCGAACGTTATACGGAGGCGTAGCTTGGAATTGTTTTGTGGGTGCGAAAAAAACTTTCCCGCTGGCGTTTGAATCTGGACCTACAGGGTGGTAGCCTGACCTCCTAACCACGCAACTACACGGACAGATACTTCGATTTCCATTCCCTCACAAAAGGTTTTACCACCAACGAACAAGATTCCGAAAAGAGCAACTTAGATCACTCAAAATGAAAAACTGAAGTGTGAAAACGTCACTCAAATAAAAGAATATTCCAGAACAAAAGAGCAAAAGAAATGGCTCAATCCGAAAAAAAAATGTCCTCTGTCTTTACCCAGTTGGTCAGTTTCTGAGGATGAAAAGTAAATTGGACGAGTCAGAAAAACATATCCGACGAACGTAGGGCGAATAGCCCTCAAAGGACCAGCGCGCGGTGGGCTTCGTCAGTAGCTAACCACGGTTTAGTGAGGCTAGCTTTAGCTTGATTCGACTCTGCAACTCTTAGTTTTCTAGCCTTGTAAATAAATTAAAAAACTGATATTTTGAAAAGTTGCAAAATATTGCAAAATCTTAAAAACTTCCAGATTTCGCAGTGAAAACGTTCAAATGGTAACTCTCTGCAGAGCGATTTTAATAGGAATTTCTTAATAATGTTTAGGTTTCGTGTGCAATTTTTATGTTTCCTTTTCAAATATTTTTAAGTTTTTAGGTTCGCAAGCGTCCGGTATTCTAAGATGTGAAAACTTCACAAGTTCTGAGGATGGCAAATAGCACTAAGTTTCACAAGAATCAATTGAAAAAGGAATGAATAATTTGTGTTATGCATTTCTTATTTATACTTTTTATTTACATTTATGTCCAATCAGAATTTAGTTCATTCTATTAATAGATAGTGAATATTTTATAAAATTTATTTGAGTCTGAGTCTATCTAGAAAAGCGGATATCTAGAAAAGCGTTTAGCATGGGTTGGAAAACCAATTAACATGTGAGTTTAATTTCTGGTTTTAAGTTGTGTCGAGTTTTCCTAGATCGAAAATATTCAGTTGTGTGGCTTTGTTATGTGCACTTTTGTGTGTCAGTTTTGCTTGTGAGAGGATTCCTCGGAATGATTCTGTGGCAATTTGTTGCCAGTACAATACAATTTTTGTCGTTGGAGGTAGAATTGTGAGCTTTGTCCCCTTTTGTCATTCTGTATGTGGCGAATGGGTGGAGGCATCTGGAGCCCCGGGGATTAGTTCTGCTATTATTCCCTGCGTAGCTGCATTGGAAATCTTTCTTAATGTGATAAGGAGGCTCAGAGAAATCCATCAGCATTAGTTGTAACGTCATTGAAGATTCGATTTAAGCAGAACTAATGCAAATTTCTTCGGGAAAAGTGGTTAGAGTAAATTGAAGTGGCTCCCAAATGTCTTTTTTGATTAGATTTTGTGGGATCAGGAGGAAATGGACTGACCGAAATTGGGAAATTTTAATGGGAACGTGATTGTGAATCAATGATTTCAATTTCAGTTGAATATTTAATACTTGGATTGACTGCCAGCGGTCACGGGTTTTTGGCACAAATTTGTTGGGGGAAGGGGGGGGGGTAGATTCTTTTAAATTGTGTTTGCTGGGTTTTGATTAGAAGTTGTTTTTTTTTGTTTTATTATATGCAGAATTAATATTCCAGGTAAATGTTATGGCTCGACAGTTAAATGGGTTAAAGGTGTCAAATATTCTATCGACGCAATCAGAAAGGTTCGTTTTCTTAAATTTTAAAGTTTTTGTTTTCATTTGAAACAATCTTTAATATGGCCTTGTTTAGGCGTACCCGGCAAAGAAGCGATCTCTTGGGGGAAATAAGTAAGTTTAAGGAGGAGTATCTAAAGAGGGGTAAGTTAAGAGAACTTGGGTGGAAGGAAGTTCCATGGATTGACGGTTCTGGGTTGAAGAGTTGGCATCAATTTAGGTAAAAACGGTTGGCCGAAGTTGCCGTTAGATATTCGAAATGAAGAAATAGTCGGGATCAAGGAGGATTTTTGTAAAGAAGTGGAACCACTTGCTGACTTAAATCAAGTTGAATGTTTTATTGATAATATGCCGGCTTATCATGATGAATCACGCATACATGCTAAGGTATCAGCTTATGAATGTTTGTATGGCTCAGTCGGCTGGAGATTTAAAATTGAAAGAATTCTAAATGGAGAAGTTCCCTCCGACCTAGATTGTAATGGGAGAGATGCAATGATACAGTTTGATCCCTGGTGTAAGAAAAAGGAAATTCTATAACTGTCGATTGTGGCGTTGTAATGATCAGCGGATGTAAAGATTGGGTTTTGTATTTCTATGAAGAACTCGTTAATAGGTTCAGCCACTCAAAGATTTGTTTTTTTCATCCAATTTTGTAATTGCAGCTACTGTTTTCTACATTCAAGTAATAAATAGTTAAATACTGCATTTCCCCAAATAATTCTGCTTTCTGAAATTAATTCCCTGTCTTGTGATATTTGCTTTAACTTTTTGTTCATTCGTGTATGTTTTTCATTTTTGGGGTCTGAATTGTGTTGCATTTCACACATTCGCTTCCCCGTGAGAGGTTAAAACTCCATTTGATTTCGTTTTAAGTTTTAAGTTACTTCTATTTAATTCCGTTATGTGGCAGGTGAGTTGATTTATCTTTTTTCTCGAGTTGTTTAGAAGTGATTCTTTGGTTGTTGTTTTGTTACTAGAGTTTGATGGTCCCTGATGTCCTCTTTTTGGATTTAAAAATCGAAGAAACTGATAGATCTCCTTTTGCTCGAATGTTAAGAATACTGTTGTTGCTTATTACTGTTTCGCGTGTTTTTCCGTTGGTTTTTACGTTAACGCTGGACTGCAATTATTTAGGCGCAAACTTCTTTAACTCTTGAGCTGATAACTAGGCCGCACTTTAGAGGTTGATGAGATTATCATTGTAATTTAAGAGTTTTCTTTTTTTGTTTTCTTTTGTTAAGTTTCCTGTTATTTTAGATTTTTTCCCAAGCTTTGAAATAGCATCTTTGAGGAAAAACTTAGGAAAAATTTTAAGCCGGGTTCCACGAGGAGACCGGGAAACCGTTATTCTTTTTTTTAGTCCGAATTTAGGTCTGAAAGTTTGAGGGTCGTAGCTCTTCTAGGTTTCGAGATATCGCACTTTAAAATTGAAAATTTGTTTTGACACTTTTTCAAAAATAGTCCTACCAAGGGAAAATTTCTGGACTTAGGCGTTTTTCTTCGAACTTTTTGATGCGAAAAACTTTCGTTTTTATATAAAAAATTTAATTCCTTTTCAAACAGTTCCGGTGTTCATGGTTCTGAGTGGGTACGCCCCGAAATGGGTTGGTAGTTTTGGTTGAGCTTGTTCTGGTATATGAGTGTAAATTGGTTGGGAAGTGACTGGTGGATGTCTGTTAATATGTTCAATCGTTAGTGTGGGCTCTTCCGATCTTTTCAGTCGTTTGATCTAGTCCCTCAAAAAGGTGTACGGTGTATGTGCTCGTGTGCTATCGTTGTCCTGCTGGGTGTCAAATTCGATTTTAATTTCCAAAGGCAGAACAAGTGAACATTTGTAGTGGATCTTCAAGATGTTCCTGTAGATATTCATAGTCGTTGATTGCAACTACTTGCACTGGCTTCGTTTTGATCTTTCTCCCTTCATGTGTTATTCGGAAAGGAAACCTGCGGTGTAGTTTTGCCCATTTATGTAATAAATGTGAGTATGTGAGATGCAGAAAAACACTTAGCAGGAATGAAAGGAATCCAAACAATAGTGACATCTGCCATGGAATACATTCCTTCAGTCTGTTTTCAAGCTTGGGCTTCAGTGCTTGTATTTTCTCCAGAATTTTTTTGGCAATCTTTTCAATCGTTTGTGCTTGTTCTTCTTGAATCAACTTGGAATTGTGGCTGTATCTGATGTAGAACTTGAATTTGTGCTTCTGATCTAGATGAGAAACTTCGCAATTCTTCAAGTGGTGGTAGGAGGTTAAAGATTGTGCTTATTGGGTCAGGTAATTGGAAGTCAAGTCGTATTGCCGGTACCGAAGCACAAGCAGTAAGATCTGATCGTAAGTGAATGCTTGATCCACGTAATTGCTTTCCACAACCTAATGTGATGATGAAAACTCTGCATCCAGGATGCTCAATCCTTGCTAAGGGATTGGTGCCATTCCCTGCGCTCTCGATGAGTGTGTAGTCGTCGCTTGCCGACGTAATTAACCAACCACCGAAGCCGAGATTGCGAGCCTTTTCAGTCAATTGTAATTCGATAACATCCAATTGACAGCGTTGCAATGCAAGTAGCTCGTCGTCGCGGTATAAAAGTGTAGCCATGGAGGACCGATGAGTCTGCTCTGTAGGTATGGCTTTTGTGCATATTGCATATTTTTGGGACCCAATACAATTTTCGAGCTCTTTGTCATCGATAAACGCGAGCTCTTCTCCGTCGTCCGAGACGGCCATGTATTTGGCTTCTTGACGCCAAACTAATGCTTTTCCTGTATCTCCGTCTGGCATGGGGATGGGAAAGGCATGTACCACATTCATAACTGTGCTCTTTGATGCCATCGGTATGGCCAGTGTCAGGATCAAACCTGATTCAATTGCCTCAACTTGTGTGACCAATTTTGTCTCATTGTACGAGAGAATGTCTTGAATTGGTACGGCAAGTGACAATCGGTCCTGTAGCCCATTTTGTTGTAAGTGTACCATTGTAAGAATTTCATGGAGCTGCTGACGAGGTACCAGCGACATAGGTAACAACTGGTTCATGAGTGGTGTTAGTGAATTCATAACATTAATTCTAAAGGCGCACAGAGCTGCTCTGTAGTTTTTAATATTCGCCAGAATTGTCTGGAAGATATTGCTCAAGACAAGACTATGTTGGTTAATTTGCTCTCGAACGAAAGATACTGTACAAAGTTTCTCATATGGTGTACATTTTGGCGGAGCGCGGTAAACTGGCTCTCGGCTAGCTACCAGTTTCTGTTCTGTGTTTTAATGATTTCATCCTTCGCCTCTTTTATGGCTTTAAGTTCTACAGAGACAAAGAATTTTTCGTTTTGTTTAGTGGTGATTTGCTCGACATGTTCTGTGAGGTATTGCAGATTAGCCAAAGCTTGTCTAATGTTTTCTTGGTTTCGTTTTATTCTATTGTCGCATCCACCAAAGACTGATTTGATGAAGCAGAATAATTTGTCTCCAGCGCCAACGCCTATTCCCAACACTGCAGCGGCTGCTGCAGCAGCGTCGGCAGCTCTCAGTTTTCGAGAAAAGGTTGTATCGGTCCCAGCATGTGAGCGAAGAAGTTGTGACATTTCTATTTTAAACGATTCGATATCGTTTTGTGCAAGTTCGTTTTCCATAATAGCTTGTTTTGCAATCCATTGTACGCCGGATGTTGATTCAGTCATGTTAGTATAATTGAGTGGTCAACCATAAATCTTTGAAGTCCACATACTTGCCAGTTCTCGAGTGAGATTTGTGAGTTTCGACTCTACTACTGTTTTATTGTAGACTGGGTAAGGGACTAGGATTTCTGTCTTTATAAATTTTTCTGTTAAGAGAATTTTCTGATGTAAGTTAAAAAGTACACCATCTTTAGTTGCCACTGCCCGCTGGTTACTTGAGGTGGTTTGAATATTTGTCAGTAAGTGAAGTATGAAGCAGGCTATGGCTTGTTCCGGAAGGTAATTGAACATGGTTAATGAAGAGTTGTTTTTTTTCGAGATGAGAATGCTGCTGATTTCGAAGTGAGGATAGTTGGAGAATGATTTTGCTAGTTATTTTTGTGGAATATATAGTGAATGCAAACGATTGTCATTGGGCGAAATAGTAGCCAATAAGAAAAGGAGCAGTAAAGTAATGACGTCATAGTAAAGACTCGACTGTGGTCGTTGCGTAGTCCAGACTTTAATGAAGATTGCCGTCAATTTCCTGCCTGAGGAGAGTTAGTGGAATGACCCGCCTTCTGTTTGGTAAAATTAGACCTAGGTCTTACTTCTCTGGGAGGTACCCGATGCCTTAATGGCGATGAGTGCCTAGGACCTTGGAAAATAAGGTCTGTGTTAGTTTCTGTTGTTTCAAATACTGGATCGTCGTACGATACTCCTTCGTTATATTCTTGGCTGTTGGTTACTGCTGATTCATTTGTTTGATCTCGTAGAGAAGCTTTCTCAGGCAAGTTGTTTCCATTTTCAGTTTCTGATGTTTGTTCAGTTGCATCATTGTTTTGGGGCATCAAAGTGTTGGTTACCGCAGAATTGAAGGTATCATTGATGTTTCCCGAAGCTATTGAGAAATAAAACTCAAGCTAGGACTCGGGGTCACTGGTGCTAGTTTCTATATCGCTATTTTCCGCATCACTGAAAGCAATAGAGAGGTCCGGGTCAGGGTAATGACTGAGTGGAAAGTAAGTGATTACTTTCACGTGCGGATCTTCTTCGGAGACTTGTAAGCTGTTATATACTGAGTGCTCTCTTGCCAATGCAAGGTGGTGGCCTCGTCTCAGGTTGTAGGGCCTTTGTGAGCCAGATCCGGCATCTGTTTGAATGATTTACAGTTTGCAGAAAACACTTAGTCTCCCACATAAATTGTTTCTGGTGATTCTCTTGCTTCAGATGGGACTGAGCCATCCAAAAAGAATATATTTTTATCGTATACAGGTTCCTGTTGTATTTGTTGGTGGTTTGTTGGCGGTTCTTGTGCTGAGAAACTAGCTGTTTGTACATTTTGATTGAAACTGATTGATCTGGTATCTGGGACTGTTCTGGGTAGAGTCATTGCTTCTTGGTTGATGTGGTTCTCGATCTGGTTATCAAAAAACTGAGGTTCTCGTTCCACTTCTGGGATTGTGGGATCGGCCTCAAAATTTCGAGGGTCGATTGATTCTAAGTCTTTGATTTCATAATGTGGTTTTATTGGTCGCAATCGCATTCTGTGTACACATTGTGTATAGTTTGTGTTAACTTTCCGCACAATATAATTGGCATTTGTGAGTCTCTTTTCCACTCGGTACATAGGAATCCATCAGCTCTGTTGTTTCTTCATAGTTGCGATTTGTGTTGTACATTTTGGGTCCAAATGAGGCAATAAGTTTGTTCTTTCAGAGGAGATGCGTTGGATTTCCTGTCGTAATATTTCTTGTATTTGAGGTATGAATGGATAAGGTTTTCATTCACGGAACCGAATAGCTCAGTTGTTTTACCCTGGATTTCCTTTATGCATTCCGCTTTTGGCTTATGTTGCCACAGTCGTGTGTTTTGAAAGCGTAGGTCGAGTGGGTTGACTGGTGTGCGTCCGTGAAATACGTCTGATGGCGTACACCTTAGTGCTGGAGCATAGGTAGTGTTGTGTATAAATACTGCGATATCAACATATCTATGCCAGTCTTAAGATGTTTGGTTTTCATTGATTCGCAAAATTTAATTGTGGGGCGTGATTTCTTTCGAGTAATCCAATTGTTTGTGCGTGTTTCAGTTTGAGTTCAAGAATTGTAGCGAGTTCGCTCATTAAATGTGACGTAAAAGCGGTCCCGAGATCGCCGATTATCTGTGATGGAATGTAGGAAAGTTACATGAAGATAGAAATAAGCGCTCGGGCTACAATGTCTGCGTCACCTTCCATCAGAGGTATTGCGAATAGGTATTTCGAGAAGACATCTATCCCGGATAAAATGAAGCTGTACGGTGAAGGGTGCATTTTTCCGACAAGGTCGATGAAGAGTACATCGGCTGGAAAATTTTGTAAGGAAGACATTGGTTGTAGAGGTGGTCTCAGAGCTGCTGTGGTACTAGGTTTTGTTTGAAAAAAGGTCACTCAATTTTTGATGTAGTCAGTGTTTCCGTGAAATTGGGGAAGTAAAACCATTTTCGAAATTCGGCTATGGTCCGCTCCAGACACTGTTGTGAATGCGGAAAAGTACTTCATTTCGCAATTGAATGGGAACAGAGTATTGTTTGATAAAGCTGTTTCCTGTATGATTGTAGAACTTTCTGTGTAGCACTCAGTCAAACATAGCGAGTCTTGGGTATTGTTTCAGGTACTTTTTCAACTCTGTTGAGAGATATTGGTCGATTGTTGGTGGACCTCTTTCGAACCGAATGATAACTCTTTTGATGTCTGGGTCTTTGTTGTTCGGCTCTTATATTCAATGGCGAGTAACCGGTTTTATCAAAGTCGACCATTGAATTGTGATCGTGTATTGCCTGGAGTTGCGCCGGTTTTATTTGTTGAGTATGAACCTCCTCAATGATTTCTGTTTGATCTGCTTCGTTGACGGTCTGAAAAATGCAATGTTTCCTAGTGTTTTCCTTGGATTTTTCGTGCAGGAGTGTATTAATTGAGTTGTCCGGGACTTCGGCGGCAGTGTCAATTTGGAATTCACTGATTGGTTAACTTCGAGTTTATGCGAAGTGTGAGTTTTTCCTTCGGGTTTATGTGTATCCTTGATAGGTAATCTGCCGCGAAGTTGACTTTTCTAGAGATATGTCCTAGTATTATGTCAAAACTCAGTTTGTGATCTAATGCATTCCACAGCGTTGGTGGAATGATCTTTGTTTGAAAGGATCTGTTGACAGCTCTGTTGTCTGTTAGGACTGGTACTAGTTTCTCGAATCCCCAAAGGATGTTTGCAAACATATCAAGGGCAACATGAACGGCAAGAAATTCTTTCGCGTAAAGTGACAACTTGAGTTGATTCGGTTCGAAAATACGTGAACTGAAACTTACAGGTACAAAATTTTGTGTTCAGACGTTCCGTTTGCCGTTTGGGTGTAATCCTCGGTCATTAATACAAATCCGGCAGCATAGAATGATGCATCGGCCATAATGACATTGTCTATTGGTCATCGGCAGCCTCAGTGATATTTCGCAGGCTGATTGTAGGTCTTGTGTCAGTTTCCTTCAAATTGTTGTGCTCCTCGTTTATTTCAAAGTCTGTTTTTATCTTAAGTAATCTATTAAAAGGAAGCAGCTTTTCTCCGCGCTCTGGTATGAAGGCTTCGTCAAAATTGAAGAAACCGATCATTCTCTTTGTTTGCTTAACACTTTTCGGCATCTTGAATGTTCTGAGAAACGTCGCAATTTTCGGTTTGATGGGGGTCAAACCCTCTGAGGTTATCTTGTTCCACAAGAACTGAATTTCCTGCAAACCGAAGGCGCATTTATCTGTAGCTAGCTTCATTCCTGATTCTCTGATGCACGTAAAGACTGCTTATAGTTTTTCCAGCATATCTGGGAGATCATGAGCACCTATTCCAATATCGTCTACGTATTGCAAACATTTGTCAGCTGTAATTACGTGGTCAAGATTCTGTCGCATGAAAGAGCTGAATGCGCTGACACTTCTGCTCAGTCCGTGTGCTAATGTTTTAAATGCGTATGTTCGCGATGCAAAATTGAAGGCGAGCAGTTGAATAGATTGCTCGTTGGCCATTGGCACGGAGTAGTATCCGTGGCTTCCGTCCATTTTGCAAAAAAGCTTTTTGCCTGCAGGATGGCTTCCTGCGTCAGCCAGTTTTGCTACTAGGAAATTGTTGTTGTTATAGTCATTTCGAATCAGGTGGTTGATTTTACGCAGATCTAATAATATTCGAAGTTTTCCATTCGGTTTTCTTTTTGCGAAGTTGATGATGAATATCTTCTGAATGGCAACGTTTTAATCACGCCGTAGTATTGTAATAAGGGGAGTTCTACTAAGAGATCGTTTTTGAAGTGGATGGAAACGCTTTGATTTTTTGAATATACTACGGTTTTTTAAGTATATTTTTGGAATTGGATATGGTCTATCAGTATTAGGCGTGAGTTTTACTGAGAATTTAGAGGTGCAGCCAATGTCAAGGCGACGTCTTGTAAATATATCGTTGAATTCCAATAGGATATTCTCTGTCTTCTTTTCGTTGTCTGTTAGGACACTTCCGTGCCAATTAAAGGATTCCAAGAATGTTTTTCGGTCCTTTACATTATCCAGTGGTCGAATGGACTCTCTCTCTCTCTTCTTGAAGCGAATGAGTTCTTCGTAAATTCGTTTTTCTAGTTCTGTGAGTTTGGATGGATCTTCAGTTGTCTCTGGGGTTGCAAACCAATATTTTGCGTTGTGATTAATTGTGATGTGATTTAGCTGGCCCTTTGCTACTTTCTCAAAATATTTCGATATGGTTTTTGTTGTCTTTGAGAAATTATCTATTTCCAGCAACTTGCGCTCTAATGGGATAAGATAACGAGCTTGTTCGGGTGTGATAATCGAGAAAGTTGAAGGTAATGTGTTTTTGATTGTGATAGGTACTTCCGTTGTTGATAGCCATTAGTTGAATTGGTTTGTCCTTTAGCATTTTGTCTATTGTACTCGTAAGGCAGACTGATATGTTTTCAAATTTTGTTGTGGGCTCTACTATTCCAATTTGGTGATCTGCTTCTAATGGTTGACAAGGCATGAGTTCGTTAGTTTGTGTTCACCGAGGTTAATTATAACTCGAGTGGTAGTTTTTAGATAAATTTGACGCTTGTTATTGAATCGTTTTGATGTTTTTGAGCCTGCCGTCTGCATCAAATTCAGCTGAAGTGTAAAATCAGGGAAATGTAGATAGCAGTTGTGCGCGTCCACTCTTATTTCATTTTTGTCGAAAAAAGGTAATCCAAGTATTATGCCGGAGAGATTCTCAAAAACCATTAAGTCCTCTGTGAGCTCTAAATGGCCAATTTTGAATAATAAATTTTTCGTGAATAAGATTTGAGACTGATGCATAAACGCTGTTGAGACGGTTATTTCCTGTGATGCCTTTTTTATGGGTTTTTGCGTTAGATCATTGTAGATTTTATCAAAATGTTTTTGTGACATAGCGCTACTAAATGCTCCAGTGTAAGCTATGGCTTTCATTGTAATTGAGCCTAATATAATGGGAATCAGGACAAAGTTTTCGTTATAACTAGTTGTACACAAAAAAATATTCTGTAGAAAAGCATGCAGACTGTTCAGTTTTTTTGCTGTTGGTTGAATGGCATTGTGGTGTCGCGATAAGGTGGTTGCCTCTGAGTGCAATCACGTGCGGTATGCTTGCGCATATCCTGCAAGAAGTCCGCAGTGGTGTGGGAGACCGTTGTCGCTGGTTGTATTGTTGACTTCGGTTGTTGTATCTGCTTATTGCGTTTTTACCTCTTTCTCTACCTCGATAGAAGGGGCGGTTTTGATAACCGAAGAAGCTTCTATTTGGGTTTGGCGATCTGTATGAGGTGTTATTTCTGTTGTAATTTGTGAAAGGCTTGTTAATGTGTTTTGGGTGGTGTTAGGCCATCTTGGTGGCGTTGTTTGTGAGGCTGATGCCTGAATTGAAGCGTTCCTGCTGCCATTATAATTTCGACCGCTTGGTTAAAAGCAGATTTTTGGGAGCTTGTTAGTGAGTTGAAGGCTGTGCTGTGTGCTGGCTCTGGGTTTAATTCGTCTATTCGAAATCGTCTTTTGACTATGGAGCATAAGTCGTTTACTCCCACAATGTCCAATTCTCTGCGAAGAAATTTTTTGTATTTGAAGGGCGTCGCCTGTATAAAATGTTTTCGGACTCTTCTTGTCCGCTCGCCATTGCCGTCAATTCCGGCACCAGCGTCATCGACGATTGCTTAGTTGGCAAGCCGCTGAAAGTCAGAAAATCGTCTGGTTGTTCTTTCACGGGATCAAATTTTCTGCACTGTGAGTCTAACTCAAAATTACGCCTTTGGTCTGGACCTGAGTAGCGGTTGCGTAACTGTTCTAATGCGTCACCAAGGGCGTTTCGTTGTTTTCTGGTAAGCGTAGATAATAGTTTAAAGCGTTTCCGCCGAGGTGTAAATTTAGGTATCGGGCTTGTTGGTTATGATCCGCCGGAATTCCGGCAACTGCTATGCTTGCTCTCAAAAGACCTTCAAATTGGTCCCAGTTTTCGTTGGGTAGCCCGGCAAAACGTTTGAGCGATACTTGTGGTGGGTGCGGCCATATCTGTTGTTGTATTTTATGAGTGAAAAGAACAATTCTCCTGTTGATCTTGTCCGTTTGCTTTCAATCGACAAAGTTGGCAGGTCGGGATTATTGGTTTCTTTGAGGTGATTAAGCTGATTTTTCCAGCATTAGCTTCTATGAGTTCGTGTATATCACTCTCTGGGAGTTTAAGTTTTGTTGAGTTTGATTTATTTTTAATGATGAAAATTCCGTGCCTCTTGGAGATCGGTGGAACAATTTTGACATTGGGGAGTTGTTACACGGCATCCAGAACGTGCTTGTTTCTGAGTGATAAATTTCCCAAAAAAAATAAACATTAGTTTGAGATAAACATAAATTTTGAGACAATTGATTTTTTTTGTGAAGCTTCAGCTGTGATAATTTTTCTCTGATTCCGTGTCTTTATTGTTCCAGAATGACGCTAATGATCTCTGTCGCCATATGGTAACTCTCTGCAGAGCGATTCTAATAGGAATTTCCTTCTAATGTTTAGGTTCCGTTTGCAGTTTTTATGTTTCCTTTTCAAATATTTTTAAGTGTTTAGGTTCGCAAGCGTCCGGTATTCTGCTAAGATGTGAAAACTTCACAAGTTCTGAGGATGGCAAATAGCACTAAGTTTCACAAGAATCAATTGAATAATGAATGCATAATTTGTGTTATGCATTTCTTATTTATACTTTTTATTTACATTTATGTCCAATCAGAATTTAGTTCAATCTATTAATAGATAGTGAATATTTTGTAAGTTTTATTTGAGACTGAGTCTTCATGCTCGATAGTTCATAACTCTTTTCTTGTCAAGCAACCATTCTTCAAGACTTGAAAAGCTTCGTTGGCCAGTAATGATCGTTAAACTGAGAAAAGGGCAAAAATATTCAAACATTTTGAAAACAACCGCAAATTTAAACAGTCTTGCTAAAATTCAAGATATTAAAATCTTCAAAACCATTTCAATGTCTTAAGAGACTATCCAGTATCCCTATTTCAGGCTTTAAATAGTTTCACTGGCTCAAAAAGGTCCATAAACTTGGAACCTGATAACTTTCAAAAGTTGAAAAAAAAAACTAAATTTTATTAAAAATGCTAAAGCTGGAGTCCTTAAAATATTGATAATCATTTCATTATTTCTAGCAACTATGCAGCAGTTTATTATCAAACCTTGGAGGAGTTCCCTAAGACCCTGGTAACAGAAAATCGATAAAAATTTAAAGATTCAAAAAGCTTGCAAAAAATGCATATATATTTTTTTAAAAATTGCGGATATTAAAATCTAGAAAAACATTCCATTACATCCGGAAGCTATGCAGTACCCTTAAGCAGTAACCTAGAGGAGCAGTAATCAAACCCTAGAGGAGGTTATGTGACTCTTGAGGCTGGAGAAGTCTAAAATGAAAAATTTTAAAAGACTTGAAAAAAATGCAAATTGCATAAAAAACTGCTAAAATTTGTGATAAAGGTTGAAAACTACTCCATGGCGAAAAAACTATTTCCAGTAACTTTTTATCAAACTCTAATGAAGATTTTTCTGTTAGGCTGAAAAACCTGATTAATAACAATAAATGATAAAAAAAATTGCAAGTTTTTTTTTAAAAAATGCTAAATTCGTGGAGTTGAAATTTTGAAAAACATTCCATTACATTTAGAAATTATACAGAAACCTATTGTCAAACCCTAGAGGAGGTTCCTCGGCTCTTGAGGCTGGAGAAACACAAAAACCGACAAAAACTTATTATCAAACCCTTTAGAACGTTTTCTGGCCCCTACGTCTGGAAAGACGTGATTAATGCAAAAACATAGCCGGCAGATTGCCGGAATAACTGCGAAAGAATAAACCTGCGTGCCATATAATAGAGATAGAAACAGATACAGATCTAAATAGAAAAAAATCGACGCCGCTCAAAAAACTAAGTAAAAAACATTCAGCGATAAATTAATAAAGCTTGTTAAAATTCATTCCGCAGAAGCCTCTTATTAGGGACCTTTACTGCACAAATGAGTTTCTTTGACCTTAAACAAATTCAAACTAAACTTAAGTTTTAAAGTGCAAAAGTCATTTTATTGAGTGAGGTAAGTCACGTATGATCAAAATCTAATCACGCAAATAACCTAAAAACTTTTGCTAGAGCGAGTAAGAAATGACGTCACACGCGCAAATGCCGTTAGTGAGAGGAAGAAGTCATTCAGAAAATTTGACTTTTTCAGCTTTGCTGTGTGAACAAATGTAAAACGAAAAAAGAGCGTCAGACGACGAAACAAAAAAACCAAGAGCACCGCAATATAGCTTCGCTCAGCTTACAGCTTCTCAGCTATAATAAATGTCAAAAAATTGAAAAAATATGTACATTTTGTCGAAAAAATTCGTTATTTTGCACAAAAAATTCGTTATTTTAAAATGTTGAAACCATTCCAGTACCCCTGGAAACTATGCAGTAGCCTTTTATAAAACCCTAGAGGAGGTTCCTTGACACCTAGAGCTGAAAGAACTCAAAAATGACAAACATTTTTAAAAATCTTGAAAAAAACTGTGAAAATTAAAATAAAATTGCGAGTTTGTAGCGATCCATTATTCGTCAGTAGCCACGGAGGGGGGCTGTGGTTGCACCGGGTGGCTGATGGGGAGGGAGGGGGTGGTCAACAGTGGGGGTGTCTTCAACCTCTAAGAACCACCCTTCACACCATAAGTATAAGTCTCCGAAATAGTTTGAGCAGAAACAGAACTGAAAGGCTCTAAGAGCACTTAATGCCCGCTTGGCGCTACCTGTTTATCCCGTTTTTGAGGACGAAAAGTCAAAAGCGTCAGACGAAAAATCGGTCAAGCGAAAAATCGCATAAAAAAGACTGACAGGACTAATATAATTGCTACAAAATTCGTTTGAGAGCAATTTAAAAATCAACTTTGTTTGAGAGCAAACAATCAATAGACTTACATCAAAAACTATAGGTGAATTCCCATAAACTTATAGAACTCTACTGAATGCTCTTTTTATGTAATTGCAGATGCTATTTCTCCTTCTCTTGGAAGCTTTGCAACTCGACTAAAAACTCTTCATACCGCGAAATTAAGGATACTGAGCACCACAGATGCGATGGTCAAAGATTAATCTGCCGGTACTACTACCATGTTTAAATTTCCAGCTGGCTGCCTAAGGCTAACAACAGTAATTTGTTACAATTATTGTTACAATTATTGCCAATCGATCGGTGTTCGAAATATTTTCCTGTATTTACTCACCTCCAACTATATAGATGTGACATCTTCCAACCAAATTAGCAGTGTGCCAAGCAACATCTGGACCTTTCTGAGGCAGAACTCGCCAAATTCGGTCGCCTAAAAACAGTACTAGGCTCATGATTAATACACACAAGATATAATAGTTTGGCGGTGGTAAACTTGCCTGTATTGAAATAGTAAATTTCTCTAGAATGATTGTTGGGAAATTCGCCGCTCCGACCACCGATCATAACTAGCTCGTAATTTCCATTCACAGTGACTGCAGTTAAAGTATGGCCCATCAGAGGCGGAGGGTTTAACCCGTTGTGAGTTGCTACATTCACAGGTCGCCATTGATTCTGTTCAAAATCGTAAAATAAAAATTCGCTCAAAATAGAACTCAGGTTGAAACCTCCATAGATGTATATGGCATTATCGTCTGAATCGCTATTTGAATTTACGTATACGGCAGCTGATGACATCCTCCCTGCAAACTCCCAGGGTTTATGCGAGTGCAGTCGGTACCAGATATCTTCTCCTCCTTCTTCCAGATTCAAAGAGCAAGTCTCTCCAATATTTTTTCCTCTGCAACTGCACCATTGTCGGCTTATATCGGTCTAAAACCACCACTAATTAATTGCAAAACAGCAGTCGTAATCGTTACCAAACTAACAATTTTATTGTGTGCCCAGATACCAAACTCAAACATAACCGACTAACGTCGGAAGAATTGCTCTCGAACTAGTGCGAGCTCTAGCCTATTGCAGCCTGCTTCAGTCAGGGGGACAAAATTGCCAAGGGAGCTCAAATGACATCATTAGAGGTTATTATATACCATTATAACCACTAAATTAAAAGTGAAAAAAAGACACCAATTTTGGCCAACATTTCATTTGACTTTTAGCGGAGAACTCCCGCCACTCGATTTCAGCTGCTTAAAATTGCGAATGAAAGAAATTTAGATCACGCAAAACGAAAAAAGTTAAAGGGTGCGAAAGTCACTCGAGAAGTCAAATCGCTCAAACAAAAATTGTGCAAAAAAAAACAGACCAACACGTTCATAATAATTGCTTCCAACTTCGTTCGAGAGCAATTAAACATAAACGCCAGATTGCCAAAATAACTGCGAAAAAGACTTATGTGCCGTACAGTATAGATAACATGTATTGTTGGAATTAGATAAGGGGTGAAGTTTAAGCGTATAAACTTTTTAATAAAAACTTGGTTGATTTGGTTAAGTATCGAAATCTTGAACATGTCAACTTTGACCTTTTGTGGAGTGATATCAGGTTGCACTGATTAAATTGGCTTTTTCTAGGGTTTGAAATCTCAAACTCTTCTTCCGGGAAAACTCAATAGGGGATGAACTCTGTGTAACTCAGTGACGACTCAATATTTTGTTAAGATTCTGATTTTTAAGTTGATTGAAAATTCAAAATTCAAAACAACTTTTAATCAGTTTTAAGAGCCTACAATAAATTTAGCCAGCAGGAAGCCTTACCTTTTACTAATATATTTTGACGTCCTAAAGTGCCCACCAAAGAAACAAAAGCAATAAACCAATTGTATTTTTCATTCTTGTGTAGTAGTTATTCTACATCCGATGTTTTTCAACTGCGGTAACTAAATTCTGTTTTTCAAGAGCTTTAGAGAAAAGATTTAGAATCAAGATCTTTACAAAAAAACCATTCCTATATAATTAGAAAGGCAAATTTGATTCATTCTGTACCCATGAAAATGAGTTTCTCGCCCTCTGAATCTTCTTTGAAAAAAATGAGATTTTGAAATCCATTTGTGTTGTGCTTAGCTTCATGGTTTGATAAAAAACTCTTAGTTAATCCCAAGTTTTCATTCCATTTCACCAATTTGGATAGGTAGCCAAACGATTATACAACTACTTTTGATGGCTCATTGATTAGTACCGGGCGTTTCAACTCGGCTTTGCCGTCTATCTCAACTATGCCCGGTACACTAATCAAACATAGCCGGCAAATTGCCAGAAAACAGCCGCCGCTAACGCACATCTGGATTGAAACAGAAAACATAGCCGGCAGATTGCCGGAAAATAGCCGCGATAGACGCTTGCGGCCTCCCATGAATTGAAACAACTAAAGAAATAAGATAGACAGATCGACCACAAGTCCTTTAATACACCACTAGACTTTTTGGGTTAGATTAGGACTGTCAATTTTATGACATATACGGTCTATAAGGAAACAGCCCTAAAAAGAGCTTTCAAAATTGATAATCGAAATAAAAAACTCGAGACAAACTCTAGAATTAGGGCATATAAGTTTGGCACTACTTAGATGCACACTATTGATCTATATTTAAGGTTCCATAAGTGCGTTCAGAAGTCATCTCTTTAGTGAGATAAGTCACGGAATTGACCTAAAAGCAGAAGTGACGTCACGCACAAAAATTTTAACTGCAAAGCAGTAGAAGTCTGAAATCATTGAAAAAGTCAATTCCAAGAAGTCAGGTAGTAAGAATCATCGATGGAAACGACAGATTAAAAAAAAACCACGATGTCCCCAATAACAGCCACTATCGCTTCGCGGCTATTAAAAACGTAAAACTTTTCCTCAGTCTTAAAATAAAGGTTCTAATTTGGTGTGCAGATTCAATTAGATTCTAATACTGTACTTGATTCAGCTTCTAAACTGAAAGCTAGTAAGCTTAATAAAAAATGTCAGCGATCAATCGACCTTATTAACTTTGACAACCTGATGCGCAAAGACTTAATGACCGGGCTTTATCGGGTTATCCCGTTTCTTTTGATTTTGCTCTTTTGGCTTTGACCGCAATCACTACATATCATTGCGTGAAAAAAAAATAAAATCCATTCAGTTGAAACAGTGAGTGAGGTAAGTCAGAAGTCAAGCGTGAAAATCGTGACTTATGTAAAACGAAAAACGTGATCAGAAGGAAAAAACGAATTAAAAAACACAGCTAGAAGACTTCCGGAAACGACTCGGAGCAGAAAATTGACTACTATAACTAACACAATGAACCTACAAATTGCTTATTCTGATAAATTTGTAACGGTAACAGGCAAAATAACAATGGAAAAGAAAAAACTTGCTTACGAATTGCGGTTCAAAAACAACTACTGGCAAAAACCTCTCGACGCATTTATTTTTTATTCATTAAACAACTACCAATTGACTGAAAAAGCGACAAAATAGTTCATATCGAGAAAACCGAGAAAAAGAAATGCACAACAAGCTACAAAAAGGAAATCTGTTCAACAAAACATTTGTACAAACTTATCCACAAAACGCTATTTCCTACAAATTATTTGGCAAATACATTTTTATTAATCCTTCTGTACAGGCACTAAACCACCTAACACCTGACAAAACCCTATTAAACGACAAAAAATACAACGAACAAAAAAAACCCGAACAGTTATGAAACTTGCTTTATTTATTTCAGTGAAAAGTGACCTTTACGGCTGCTTTTAGGAGCAGACACTATCAAATAACTCCAAGCTAAAGATAGAACAAGAAACAGTATAGCGGTAAGTTTAAAAGGACAAAATAGGCCACTATAGAGAACAAGAAATACTGTATCGCTATACTGAACAAAAAACAGTATAGCGATAAGTTTAAAAGGACAAAATAGGCCAAAAATTACTGAATTAACTTTAAAAAACATAAACCGACAAATGTCGGAAGAATTGCTATTGAACGACAGGCGAGGCAAATTAATTCACGGTCTTAAGTATAGATCAATTTTTCTTTATGGGTGCAAAAAACATCGACCCCACAGGGATTCGAACCACTGACCTCCCGATCCATGGCCACCCTCACTACCCACTGCGCTACGATTCACTTAATTTTCCGATGAAGCGACCGATTTCATATTTGCAACAAGCTTTACTTCGGAGCACTAGAGATAACTCAAAAATGATGAACGAAAGCGTGAAAAAGTCACTTGAGAAGGCAAAGAATGTTCTAGAAGAAAAGCACAAAATTGTCAAGCAAAAAATTTGCATAAAAAAGACACACATGTTTACAATAATCGTATTTATCAAACGCGTGAGCTCTAAAATGGGACCAAAATTTTTGCATGTTTAAGGGGCCTCTCGAAGCGCATGTTTAAGAGCCGCATTGAGCAGCATGGTTAGGCGAACATGTCGAGAGAGGCCAATGACATAACGTGTTTTTCTGCAAATTTTTAGCTTTACAGATTCTGCCCTATTCTAGAACACTCTTAGCTTTCAACAAAGTTTTTCATTCTTTATTTTTTGATTTTTGTGTGATCTCAAATGCTCTCAATCTGAACCATGTTTTTTGATACGATAAAAGCGATTGTGAGAAACGGTGGTATTTAGTCGTTATAGCACAATTGGTAAGAAGGACTGCTATCTTGAGGGTCGCGGGTTCAAACCCGTGTCGGGTACCCTCCCTTTCGTGGATATGAAAGTTTCTAACCAATCCCATGCCGCCTGTTTTTCGAGAGCACTTCTCGCGACGCTGAGTTAATTTATGTTCGTGTGTGTGGGGGATGAAAATGCTAATCGTATTTACAAAACGCGTGAGCTCTAAAACGTGACAAAATTTTTGCATGTTTAAGGGGCCTCTCGAAGCGCATGTTTATTGAGCAGCATGGTTAAGCGAACATTTCGCGAGAGGTCAGTGACCTAAAAGGCTCAAAATAGATAGGTGAGAACCGAACTTTGGAGAAAAGACTGTTAGTCAGGTGCAGTTACCACTATGCTTAGAGGGCTGAAAAGTATGCTCGCCCAGAGGGAGGATTTACTGCCCTGGGTTCTACGTGTTTTTTAAATGCTTCCGAACAAAGTTTCAAGTTCCTTTTGTAAACGTGTGTTTTTTGCAAATTTTTACCATTACAGATTTTGCCCGATTCTAGAATACTCTTAGCTTTCAACTAAGTTTTTCATACTTTTGTTTCATCTCAAATGCTCTCAACCTACAACATGTTCATTAATACGATAAAAGCGATTGTGAGAAACGCCGATATGAAGTTGTTATAGCATATTGTTAAGATGGAGGACTGCTATCCCGAGGGTCGAGGGTTCGAACCCGTGTCGGGTACCCTCCCTTTAAACATGAAAAATTCTAATCAACCCCATGACGCCTGTTTTTCGAGAGCACTTCGCGCGACGCTGAGTTGTTTTATGTTCTCGTATGTGTTTGGGGGATGAAAAAGCGAATCGTATTTATCAAACGCGTCAGCTCTAAAACGGGACAACATTTTTGCGTGTTTAAGGGGCCTCTCGAAGCGCATGTTTAATAAGCAGCATGGTTAAGCGAACATTTCGCGAGAGGTCAATGACGTAAAAGGCTCAAAGTAGATCGGTGAGAACCGAACATTGGAGAAAAGACTGTTAGTCAGGTGCATTTACCACTAGGCTTAGAGGGCTGAAAAGTATGCTCGCCCAGAGGGAGGATTTACTGCCCTGGGTTCTACGTGTTTTTTAAATGCTTCCGAACAAAGTTTCAAGTTCCTTATGTAAACGTGTGTTTTTTGCAAATTTTTACTATTACAGATTTTGCCCGATTCTAGAATACTCTTAGCTTTCAACTAAGTTTTTCATACTTTTGTTTCATCTCAAATGCTCTCAACCTACAACATGTTTATTGATACGATAAAAGCGATTGTGAGAAACGCCGATATGAAGTTGTTATAGCATGTTGTTAAGATGGAGGACTGCTATCCCGAGGGTCGAGGGTTCGAACCCGTGTCGGGTACCCTCCCTTTAAACATGAAAAATTCTAATCAACCCCATGACGCCTGTTTTTCGAGAGCACTTCGCGCGACGCTGAGTTGTTTTATGTTCTCGTATGTGTTTGGGGGATGAAAATGCTAATCGTATTTATCAAACGCGTGAGCTCTAGAATGGGACAACATTTTTGGATGGTTAAAATGCAATTGCTACAAACTTCTCTTGAGAGCAATTAAAAATCACTTACTAAAAGCGAACCAGCTAGAGAAGTACTTACTTTGACGACAGTGCATTCTCCTTGACTCTTGTGTTGCCAACATTTTTCAGCACACTGCCGAAAACTACAGTCGCTTCCCACATACTTAGGATACCTCTGACACTCGCAGTAGTAGTTACCCGCACCATCTTGTAAACATTTTCCGTGTCCAGAACAGCTGTTGGGGCACTTTGACACTTTATATGTGGCTTTAAAACCTTTCAAGAAGAAATTCGTGTCGGAAAACATGTGAATGTGGAGCTGAAACAAACAAAATGCTAATACAACATGTCGTCCAAACTCGAAGCAGATGTATATATTACTTTTTAAAAAGAGATTACCTTTCCACTTGATGAGGTCATTGTTACATTGTCACGAAGGCCACTTAAAGCACCGATCAAACGTGAGTTTCCAGTGTCTTCTATTTCCTGTACGAAAACATAATCGAAACTGCACTCTGTCGCTAGTTGAGTGAAAGTGATTGACACTGAAGCCCCTTTTAGGGAACTTTCGTTCCTCTCTATTAGCCATTCACAGTGCACAGAGTTTATTGCTTCATCTCCGTCAGTTATATTTCCACTTTCACCATCATTGGACAAAATAATTCTCCTCGGTTCCTTTCCTCGACAACTTTCTCCGTTGATTAGATCAGGTAACAGATTTGTTATACAGAAAAGGAGAGTGGTTAGTAGTATAGGAGGGCCTTTCATTTCGGAAGGGAAAGAGGATGGATACAAATTTCAATGCTATTTACATACTAAATTATCTGGAACAGAAAAGTTTTGAAAACTCGGGATCTTTCAAGTTTGTGCATCCCCAGTTACAGAGAACTTGTCATTACTTTTTAAACCAATATGTTGTTGTTGTTGTGACTTTTCGGCATCAAGCCGACGGGATTGCTCCCATAGAAGTTTTGGTCTTGATTCCACTATTTTCTGCAATCGGAGCAATCACAGAAAATGGTCCATGTACACACTACTCTTTCGTTGAAGTTCAACATCAGACGATCCCACATGAATGACAGAATACGTCTTTTGAGTCCCAAAGGCTGGGAAAAGTCTATCTCTTCAGGCAGATTGTTGGCAACTTTGGCAGTTCGAAAGTAAAAGTTCTCTCTGAATTTCTCGGTTCTCAGTTTTGGAATTTTGAGTAATCTGCTTTTAACTCTACCATATTGAAGTTCATAGGTTTCTATCAATGGAAGTGCGTTTTCTTTATCATGGTACAGTTTAGACAATAGAAGTAAATCATTGAGTTGCAAAAACAGAGGAAGCGGAAGTAATCTTAGGGATACCATGTTTTCAAAGTACGACATATTCCTATAGCCCGTTATCCACTTCAACGCACGTTTTTGAAAGCATTCCATTAGTCTCATACTTCCACGCGATGGGTGCCAAGTTCTTGAAGCAAAAGTATCAAGGGTAGAATTAGGGATTTGTAAGCACAAATTTTCACTCTCGTTTCCATATTCTTCGATAAATTTCCATTCAGAAAACCAAAAGTTCGATTAGCTTTCGCAAGCCTAGACTCGAGGTGCTCTGCCGCTTTAAGGGTACCTGTAAGCTGCACTCCTAAGTCAGTCACCTTTGTGGATTCCTCTAATGTAGTGTTGTTCATCGTAACGCTGAGGGACTGTCGCTTAAATGCTATATAACAACATTTTTCAGCAGCAAGTGCCCTTCTGTTCCTGGATACCCAAAGTGAGATTTTGTCAACTTCCTTTTTTCTTTTTGAATTTCTTGGTTACTTTTGTCAATAAAGAAGAACTTTGCGTCATCCGCATACTTTTATGAAGATGCAGAAGAGTAAGGGGCCAAAAATGGACCCCTGCGGAACACCACTTGATACTTGTAGAAGGTCCGACCTGACACCATTACATCCTACGAACTGTTTACGGTTACATAAATAGTCCTTGAGAAGACTAAGTACACACCCGCCCACTCCAATTCTCCTTACTTTGGTCAACAATTCAGCATGCGGGACCTAATCGAATGCTTTTGAGAAGTCGGTGTATAAGGAATGCACCGAATT
Organism: Convolutriloba macropyga; assembly: GCF_964194025.1. NCBI lineage: Eukaryota > Metazoa > Xenacoelomorpha > Acoela > Convolutidae > Convolutriloba > Convolutriloba macropyga. The sequence continues at coordinate 63,463 of NW_027452861.1, forward strand.
TGGGTTTCCTCCCAAAGCAACTTGAACGTCGTTCAAGAAACAGAGCATGTTTGACACACGGATTGTTTTTTCACAAATCCATGTTGACTGGTTGTTAAATGATCCGAGAACTGCTTTTTTATCGGATCATGCATACATCTTTCGAGTACTTTCGAAATTATAGACAGCAATGTCATTGGTCTGTAATTTTTGACACTTGCTCTGCAGCCTTTTTTATAGATGGGCGACACAGCACCAATTTTCCAACAGTTCGGGATTTTTCCTAATTTTTTGATGTTCCTAAAGACTGCGCTCAAGAATAGACTGAGCAGTTCAGCCATTTGCTTCAAGAAACAGGCTGGAATGTTATCTGGACCTCGAGTTTTTGAGACATCAAAGTTTGTTAAGATTGCTCTTATTCTTTTCGAGCTGACATCAAAATTCATTAGGGTTGGGTCCGGAAGGTTATCGGCTACCGTGTCTTCGGTCTTCTCAGAAAATACAGACTGAAAATACCTATTTAGCAGGTCTACTTTCTGTTGAGTGGAATCGGCAGTCTCTTCCTCTAGATAAAGTTTTTTTGGGTAGAGTTACTGTTTTTCTAAGGTTCTTTATGTGCTTGAAGATCACTGTCGTATCACGAGTGGTCACAAGTTTTTGTTGATACTGACACCTATCTTCTTCTGCAAGTTCCAGTAACATATTTTTAGTCTCAAAACTATTTCCGATAGCACTAAGCTGTTTGGTTTCTTGCGTTGGGCTCGCCGAGCAGTGCTCAGCATCTTCATAGTATGAGAGGTCTCCCTAGAAAACCAGGGAGGCACAAGCTGTCAATGTTGAGTACGTTTGGGATAATGTTTCTCTATTAAGGATTTAAGGTAATTATAAAACTCTTCAACCATGTGATCGATGTTAGTGAAGCATGTATCCTCGAAAGAAAACAAGGTCATTTCTCGCCGGATCGCATCGTAATCGGCGTTGCAAAAGCTGAAATAATTAGAGACCAGGGTTTTGCCTTCTTCTTTGTGTTCTTTAATCGACATAATATCGGTTCGTGATCTTAAACGTCAAACAGTTGTCTGAAGACAAGATCAATCTTGGCAGTCGTTTTTTCCACTTTCCGTTCAAATGCAAGATCTAGTGTGTTCTTTCCAAAAGTACTAAAGTCCTTTATTTGGTGAAAGTTATGTCTTTCAAACATTTCAATCACCGATTGCTCGTACTCATCTGCACAGTAGTATAGGCTCCAGTTGACCTTTGGTAGGTTGAAGTCTCCGCAAATCAAACATGCGCATGACTTGAATTCTTCAATAAATCTGAGTACCTGTTCAAAGTCAGCTAAAGTGTATCTATAGGCGCTACCTAGTGGAAGATTGTAGATGACACATACAAGATATTTCTTCAGTTTTTTATCAACGATAGTGAGAATACATCCATCCGGGAAATCGTCACTGATTCGGTTTGCACGGATGATGCTCTGGTTTTTTGACAGCTTTTTCACATCTGAGTAAGATATACCCAGGAAATATAAGTTCTGAGTCTTCTACGTCTTCATTCCACCAATTTCCCTAACGATGACAATGGGGTATCTACAGGTCATCACAGCATTTGCAATTTTAGTTCGTCTATCAAAATTCAAAAGACTACGAGCATTTACTAATATCAGATTCAAATTTTCTAGTCAATCGGATGGTTCTTCTAAATCGATATTCGTACCGTTGTGAAGCAGTTCAAAGTTTCTAATTTTGAGTTCGGTTGCAGATGTTCCGTTCTCTATCATCTCACGTCTCTTCTTAAGACACACATTCTCTTTTTGGATTCTACCTTAGTTAGTGATGGAAGTACATAAAAACTGCGGCCAGAAAGTAGTTTCCAATTTTCTCTAGCCTTAGCTAAAATCCTCCGTGTGTCCCAACAGTTGGAAACCGTTACTGGAACGCTTCTTGGCTTCGAGCGTTCTTTATCAAACCTTTCAAATCTTCTCACGTTTTCAACCGTCGTGTTGACTTCAATTGTATCAAATATATCTTTTATGTTCTCATTTAGTGAAATCAAGTTCTCATTTTTTGTCTTTTCCAGGCCTTCTGAAATTCCTTGAATTCCGAAGGCTTTCAAGATATTGTGATGAACCCCCTTCTGCTCATCAGACGTTTTCTGCACATTCACAACTTTCTTAACTATCTTCTCTTCAAGGCTTTTCTTCATGGATTTTTCAGTCTTCGCATCGCTGCCTGCAAGAGCAGCTTCGATTTTCTGATCGATCAGTTTAATTAGGGAATTCTCCATCTTTTTCAGGCTTTCGTTGAGCATGTCGTCAATTTTTCCTTCCACGTTCCCTTTTGTGCAAATTTGGATGATTTGCTCTTTCTTCCTTTTATTCACTCATTCGTTACACAGGAGTAAAACATTAATCATCAGACTGAGAGCACCTTTATGGCGTTCTCCTCCAATCCAGCACATTCCATGTGCATCTTCAATGCACAAGAGATATAGTTGTATACAGCTTCTCCTAATTTGATTTGACTTTTACATGTTTTGCATTTCCCTTCGGAGTTGGGAGACATTTTGCCCCACAATATTTCTGCCTATAAACTCAGCACGTGATACTAAGGCCCAGGTACTCAAACCGGTCCGAAGTAGCACAAGATGAGTTCTCAAGCTGTATCAAATGATAAACTGAGAACCAAGAGTTATTTGCTCGTAGTGATTTTATGGTCGCGAAGTGATTTTTCCCCGACGAGCTTTTGATATTCTTTTCTTTTTGTGGGCAAAACGACTCAATTAAAGATCGAATTGCATGCGACAATGAACTTGCACCAAGGATAAACATTTAAAAGTAAAAGTATTGTACGCTCACTTGGGGATGAAAACCAAAAAACCAAGAAATTAGCCGAATGAGTCATTATTCGACTCTAACCAGAAATTTATCTCGATGGATCCAAGAAAATTTCAAACTGAATCGGCGATAAAACGAAGACCAACAGCCAGCTCTTGAACAAAAAAGTCTTTCTATATCAAGCCTTTTCGATTTTGTTTTTTATTTTGAGTGCAGAGAATCACAAATTATAGGCAAAACTATCGATGACAGCAACGAAAACCAAACGCAAAAGAATGACAACATCAATCAAGCAATTTTTCCATAGATTAGTTTGTGAGTTACAGTGAAATTAAATTGTCGGTAACAGGGTTCGCAAAAAGAGTACGTGAGACACCAATGGATAGAGGGGAAGTTCAAGATCAAAAACTAGAAAGAAAGAAATAGCTTTTTATTAATATACGATTTGACATTCACGTTTTATAGCATATTAATAGACAAATTATGTTTTTTTGAGGAACCTGGTATGAAAAAATGAAAGTTCAATGGGGGTTTTGCTTTCCATACCGACGGACATTTTTGTCGCAGGTTACAACCGAAATAGGACCGTTTAGGAGCAATGAGTAGTGAATGGGCTGTACCAATGTCCACAAATTCGTCAAAAATGCGTTGATCACTCTCATTGATAACTTGCCTGATAGGTTTGAGATCCTCAATAATGAAAATTCTGCCTTTTTCTGACAACAGTTCGATTCGTTCATGAGATAAATGGAAGCACCGCCCCCAAACACTACAACAATAAGTCATGACACTTGTAACTAGACTTTGATAGAAAAACCAACGTTCAATACTGGAATATCCTAGTCCTTTTAGGAGTAAAAGATAAATACGAGTCGTAATTCGCTGCTTCGTTGTTGTTGTTTAGTCGTAATTCGCTGTTGTATGTAATAGCGAAACGATATTAGAGCTAGCTTCTCATCGAAACCAGCACCGAGAAATTTGATTTCAGTAACGCTTTCAATTTCTTATGATTGGGACGCATCTCCTTTCTTGGTAAACCCGATTAGTTTATTTCATTTAAAATTTGTTGAGCAAGAGTTATATTTTTGAAAACGCATCACAGAGATAAATCACCACTTGATCGGCACTATATTGACTGCTTACTAAGCCGAGAGTTTTAGGTGTATTGTCGTCAGCATAGGCCGTGAATTGACACTCATATCTGAATGTCACAACATCCTCTATTGTTTGCCAATTTGATACGTTGAACATGGGTAGAACTGAAGCCATGTCTTGGGGGACTCCTAAGTTGGCAGTTTGACTCCTCGATTATCAGCAGTTTGGCAAAATTTGAACCTCCATTAGACATTCACAATATCAACGTCTTTAAAAGTTTTCTGGCTGATCGACAACTCTTTACAATATTCAAAAGCGTTAAATCGAGCTCTCGACTAGGGCTAGTCGAGAGCTCGATTTAACGCTTTTGAATATTGTAAAGAGTTGTCGATCAGCCAGAAAATTTTTAAAGACGTTGATAATGTGAATATCTAATGGAGGTTCAAATTTTGCCAAACTGCTAATAATCGAGGACCGGTAAGCAGTATTAAATGCATTGGACATGTGCATTAAGATCAAGCGATAAATAATCGAAGTCAGGCTCGTATTTCCTTATATCAATCGAAATTTTCAGCAAGGCCTTAAACGTGCAGCCCATTTTATGAAAACCAAATCGTTGCTCAGTAAGTTTTTCATTGTATGAGCGAAAAACATATTTGGCAAAGAGAATTTATTCAAATAACAAAGATAAAATAGACGTTAAGGATATTGGGCATATTTTTTAGGTTGCTTTACATCATTGCGTTTTAGCACATGGCGTAGACATGCAGTTTTCCAAGAATCTGGATAGATAATGCCAACTAAACAAAGATTGAAAAGGTGGGCTGTTGGTGCAGCCAAACCTAAACTGTTCTCTTTGAAAGAGCAAAAGGGGGCAATTGGTCAGGCCCAGAGGCAGAGCGGGATATTCGTTTGAGATAAATTGAACATAATGTGGTTTGACTTGATTCTTGTGAAATTCAGCCTCACCGAATTCGGAAATTTTAGGAGCTTTGCCCGACGTTAAAACTCCAGAATGAAAGTCATTTAGTCTATCAGCAGCGAACTTGATGTGCTCTTTGTTATTCTGATCAATTTTAACCAGATCGCTGTAAAATTGATGCCATAAACGCCTACCACCTCTTTTATCACGCGCGTTGTGGAAGATAATTGATCTGATGTAACTAGCGACCAGTTCCGCATCAGCAAATGGCTTCTTGAGAATGAAAGCAGTTCTCTTTTTCAAAAGCAGTTTGAACACCGGAATGACAGAAGAATTTTTAGAGTGTCGATTTTTAACTCAGCGAAACGGGCAGCAGAACTGGAACTCAGCAACTCAAACCGCAACTCTTCAAGAACTGCATTTGATCATCAACTGATTTAAGCAAAACAACAATCTTTTAAATCACTCGCTGATCCCTGAAGTACCGAACAATACGGTTATTCTTGCCGTTCTTTTAACCAATATTATAACTTTAGGATTAGTGTTCAACGTTGTGATAATGTCTCAAGTGTAATAAAAAAAGGAGGGATCAGAACAGTTTAATAATACAAGATATTGTGACCTCTTGTAGGCCCGTTATCAATGATGTGCAATCCGCTGCCATTTGAAATGAGAGATAAATTAAAAAGATTGAAATCACCACACACATTTACACAATCGAAATCAAGCTCCAAGTTGAACTTTTTAATGGTATCGTTGACATAGTTGGCTAAAATTGACGCATAATTGGCATCAGAAGGAGATTAAATAACTGCTAAATTTGAGTTTCCTGCTTTCGTACTAGGTTTAGTCTAAAGGATTTCTAAGGGCATTTTGAGGCGTGATTTGCTCACAAGTGACCGAGTTACGACATTACCAGGCAATGCCATCACCAGAGTTTCCACTACTGGATACGTCACGATCATAGCGATAAAAGACTAAATTGTTAATAGATAAAGTTATCGATGTCTTTATTCAACCAGGTCTTGTTGATACAGAATTTTAGCATATTTTATCATTGATATCAATCTTTAGGTGATAAAATTGATTGATTTCTGCAAAGATCTGGCAATCAAAAAAGTTTATTAATGTTTTGTAGTCAAATTCGTTGACAGGAGGAATGCTCAAGCAACTGACTTTAAGCAGTCCGTCTGACCAAGATCATGAAATTGATTTTGAATATATCCCTCTTCTGTGTCTTTTTTTCAGAAGGTTTGATTCAGTGATAAGGCAAACTGTCTCCAGCGTGCGTTCTGTCTCCGACAGCTGTTTCGATATAAAATTTGTTTGCGGATAATCTTTAAAGTTGTAGCTTGATCGGAGCAGTGCTTGGTACTGCCACGCATTCTTAAAATAAAATAAAATTTGACAATAAAATTCCTCAATCTCTTGTTTTTTTGTTGTAGCAATCAATTCTATAAACATCATCTATTGTAACATCTTCATCTAAGATAAATTTCAGATTTTTTTCTGAGCATATTCTTTATCACTCTGTAATCGTTCAAAAAAATTTCCAACTAATGTGTCAGGTAAGCACTGTGCAAATAGTCCAAAAATTCCTAAGGGAATGTCATGACTGCTGTTTTTTGTATTTCATTAATGAATTTAGTTGCGGCTGCCATAACAACATTTGGTAATTCGCTAACTGATTGTAATTTAGCATTGATTTCATCCATAATCATTTCTTCCGGTTAAAGTAACCTCAACTTATCATGTGCAAGAGAGATACATGATTCGCAACACCATAGAACGCTCTAAATTTGTTGAATAATATTGAACTTTTCCTTTGAGACGCCACAACAAGTTAACATGTTGCATGAAATCATTTATACAAAGATTACAACAAGTCCACTGTTCGCTTAACTTTTCCTGCACACAGCACAACGTTGCTATTTTTCCATCATTCACAAAATCTAATTGCTGACCTCGGGTATTAGGCATAAATTATCTCAAACTAGTCAATATTTTTATCACAACAACATGGCTGTACCATTTGATAAAGAGCTGTACCATTAGCTGTACCTTTTAATGAAGAGCGTGAATTTTTTAATTATTCTTATAACTAAATGAAATCCTTATTACAATTTAGTTTGAGGCTTGGAATGGAGAGTGACGATCTAACCATCAGAACTGAGAGACAAAGAAATAAGTGAAAAAATATTAACACAGGCTCAAGACAACTGGATTGAAACCAGCCAGGCTTAACGGACTTGGTAAAGAACTCAAACTGTACTCCGCGCCGTCCCGTTTTGTCAAAACCCGGTAGCAGTTACAAAAACCTCACTAAATTCCTGTCTCTTTTTTCCAGAGGTTACCAGGTGCAAATACTTACTCGAAAGATGTCAGAGCATTATGGATGAAGATAAGCTAATAGTATCTCTTGACATTAAATGATTTTTTACACCAATGAACTGGTTGATGAGGCAATTGAAACTCCTTTCGAAAAACTGTAATCCAATCAGGAGGTTCCTGAGTTTCCGACGTCAGCTATGAAGAGCCTATTGAGACTATCCGTAATGAATGTTCACTTAAAGTGCGCAAACAATCGCACGGTTTAGCCATGGGTAATTTGCTGGCGGTAAATTTGGCAAGTTTGTGGATGAAATCTTTTGAAAAACTTTTGCAGAAACCAATTGAAGAAAGAAAAAACAAAACTCCTGAAATGAGGGGAATGTGCATAGATCTTAAACGACACGTTAGCTTTCGAAGGAAAAAAGTCGAGTGCAAACCATTTAAAAACAAGTTTCATGCAAAATGTCAAAACATTAGTGACACGTAGGATAAAAAGAGGCTGAAAATTTTTTTGGATCTGTTCCTATTATGAAAAAAATGGTACAACCGAGGACCCACAGGAATTAAAATTATTCAAAAAATATATAGTTGATATAGTGTGCTACGTTATGAAGAACCCTCTAGAAAACCTTGAGTGAGCAAAATCTGCTCACAAAAATTTACAATTCACTGTGGAGACACTCCACGGTAATTGAAACCTCTTGTTCTTAAGTATGAACACAGACGTAAACGATGAAGGAAAAATCGGTATCAAAAATCTACTAATACCGGCTTAACCCTAAAATTCCGTAGCTGTGCATTGTTATATCATAATAAAAATGTGATTCAAAGAACTGTACATGGGATTTCAAATGCAACCAATGATTGGCACTTTTTTGATGCAGCTCTTAGGACAATTAAGGATATTAGCATCTTAGGACAATTAATATTAGCATTAGTTTAGTTGAGTGGTCTTTCTGTGTGGTTAATGAGACGCTGGATAAAATAGTCAGAGGAGAAAAGGTTATAGCAAAACCCCCAAAAACTGAAAAACATCTCAAAACAGTCCACAGTTTTAGCAGAAATATGATGAACCGATGATTTTCTTCAATGTGAAGGAAACAGCACTCAAATTTTTGCAAGCAGATTGAAAAAAAATTAGTGAAAAAATTTAGTGACATTTAGTTTGCAAGCAGATTGAAAAAGTTTAGTGAAAAAATTTAGTAAAACCCTCTAGAACCCTCACCACAAAAAAATAAGTACTTGCCTGCCCCACCTTAAACCGATTTTTGATAAAAATGTGAAATCGCATGTGTTATATAAAGTTACATATAAGAGAAGCAGTTCCATCCATGTTGACCAAACCAGCCGACATGCTACAACTAGAATTTCGGAGCATCAGAAACAATCCCTTGTGGGAGAACACCTTGTTGAATGTTGTGGTACAGTGTATAATATTGAGTGGGACTTTTTCGATGCATTTTGCGGGGTTCAAAAGTAATGACACCAGAAGCGACCAACATCCAAAAGGAGAAACAGCAACTAAAGACCCGCGAAGAGTACCGGGGGCGGGAGCTGAAATTGAAGTATTAGTTCAGATGCAAAAAATTTGATTTTTGAACTTCAGAAATTATTGTGGTACATGCTAATTCGAAACGTTTGTCGGCCCAAACAACTAAAGGATAACAATGAATAGGAATGAAACTAAAAATTCCTTGTCAGGTTAAAAAAAGTACTCGGTAATTTGAAAAAAAAACTCCTGAATGAACGATGAAAACGTTTAGTGTACTAAATGTAGATAAATTGCTGTAAATCTTAATTTAACAAAATATTAACTTAAAAAAGCTGTAGTTTTAACTCATTTCGTAGAATCCGATAGATAGAAAAAATTGCAGGATTATAATTTTTGTAAATAAAATTATATGATTGTGAAATCAGTTTTAAACAAAGCTGATTATGAACGCATTGTTTAAAAAGGTTTATTTTGAAGATCAATTGAGTTTTTTATTGAAAAATTCGTCTTGTCTGCAATTTTTTCATATTTTGTCCCGAGCCCTGATAATCAATTGCTAATTTCAGACTCTACTAAAAAATTTCTCCAAAAAATTTTTTAAAATATTGAAACAGATTTAAATTCCTATCCTCATAAAATTGTTGATATTGGAACGAGCCTATGCAACCAGAACGAAATCTGCAATTGTCAATACTCATATGGGACTTCACAGCGCCAAGGTAAAAAGGACAAAAAGGGCAAATCAATTCAGTTCCTGAGTAGCAAAGTGTATTTAGGAAGTTTAAACTGCGCAAAGCATTATTACTTCGATTAGTTTGGGAGTATCATCAAAATATCATAACATATTTGTGGACCCTGATATGACTTAATCCGAGCTTGAAACCCGATATCAGTCTAAATTTGAGAAACGTACATTGGCGCACAAAAAACACGGATCAAAATTTCAGTGTCAAAAAAGCGGTATTGAAACGAAGTTACTAAATTTTCATCCTAAACAATGTCATGAACACGAGAAAAAATTTTTGCATCCGAAGTAAAAGTCATTCTTACGAACAAGATAATCTTACAAATGAATCCTTAAGTTGGCTCGATGACTTCGTCCGCGATTCTGCTGTATTTTGTGGTTTGTCTTAATTAGTTTTGTGAAGAGAATATTGAAAACAATCAAAACATTATGAGCTACTGTTGCCTCTTTGTACAGATGCATTGAGCTTCCGGATTTAGAAATCTGAAACAACATCATCTGTTGTATAATAATTTCTCAGTGAATTTTGGTAAAACTTTTTCTATTTGCTTTTAAAGAGGTTCCAAGTTTTACTTAGCGGTGGGCACAGTGCAGGATGAAATACAAAGTCTTTTTGATGTGTTTGTGTTCTTCAAACATTCCTTTATACCTATTAAATTTCGAGTGCTTATTTTTGATGACATCATTCCCCCTGATGTCAACCGGTATGTTCTAAAGTCTGTACATTTGCACAAACAATTTCTCCGCGACTTCCTATCTCATAATTGTCTCCTAAAAGAGATCATGATTGTCTCATGATTGGCTTCTGAGTATTACAAAGTCTCACTTCTAATTTATGAGACTACTTAATACTCAATACCGCTTGCTCAGATCACAACCTCATAAAAAAAGTATGCATGGAGAAATGGTGTTATCTGATTATTTAGTTACCAGCCTTTTATAAACATCTTTGACTATAGGTTTATCAGGCACTGCAGTTGGCGAAAATGATAATTTTTTATCCAACTAGAAGTCAAGCTCTAATGATGCCCTCGGCCACGGTTGACATTAAAAACGCATGAAACGCAGAAACATGCAACTATTCAACTCATTCTCAACTGTTCACCTTAAAAACAAATTAGAGTCTGCTAGACCACAATATATGAGCTCTTGTTCCATCGAATAACTGAGGAAAGAACAAATTCAACAAACTTAGTGAGCTTGATAAAGCTGCCATTCTTTCCTCCTCTCATTATTTTACTGTGATTGACGCCTTCAAATTATTGAAGCAATTATCCGTTAGAACCAGTTACCCCTGGAATTTTTTAAAAATATTTTGGTAGAAACAAAAAAATTTCTAGCTATACGACTTATATTTTCAAACTTGTATTTGAAAAGACGGTAATTCAACGTTTTATTATCATTATGTCAATCGCGACGTTTTTTCTTCAGTGTTAGAAACAACAAATATTTGCTCTGAAATGATATTGATCTGATACCAACCAGATAGTTTGCGGCACAAGATCATATACTGACTTTTTAGCTGTTGGCGTTCTTTAGTCATCCTCTCCCGAGCGGCCTGAAATTTGAAAATGTGATTTTTGGTAACCACAATGCACAAGAAAGAGTCTAAGAACTATGTTCAAAATTTGTATGCCTATCTTTATCCTTCCGCAATTATATTCGCTTTTTAAACAAATAATTTTGAATTTCTTTATCTGAAGTACGACATGGATTAATTTCTGAGCCGCCTGCAATAAATAACGGGCAATCGACCATTACGCAATCAATTGTTTATCTCAATGAAGCTTACGCTAACTTTGAGAAAATCAGAATAAAGGTAGTTTTATATCTAGTCTCCATCATAGTTTTGACTGCGTAAACTTCAATATATCAATGGCAAAAAATATCTTTGGGACTTAATTATCGACTTCTAAATTTTTTAAATTGTAATTTTTCCGAAGAACTCAGCGATTCATAACTGAACAACTTTTGCCAGCAACTGTTGACGTAACAAATGATGTCCCCAAGGCAGTGCTCTTGATTTCTGTTGTATATGGATGGCATGCTAACTTTACCCGAATACTTAACTTGTTACTTTATTGCTGATGGAACAAAACGTTTTGGCGTGATGTTAGAATGGTTTTTTCAGAGCCATCTGAGTTTGTTTTCCAAGCGGTGTGTTTACGATTGTTTTATTTTTAATAACAGTAAGTTTGCTTTCAGATGTTTTCGTCCGGAATGCTCAAGTAAAACCTTTTTGAGATGGTCAATGAGTGAAATCTCTGACCTTAGACTTGAAATATTGTCGAATTTAAAATAGGATCTTCTCATACGCATACAATTTTGCTCAGGGAGAAACAATTTTAACTAATTGAGGCACAATGCACCATACAGCCAACTTCGAACAGCCAAAGTGAATTTGTATTATGCTGGCGTTTCTTGTAAGCTTCTTTATTGATCAAAATCATATATTCCTGGTGAGTCTCAATTTCTGTTGATCAAGAAGTTTTGACACAAATGTCTTTCATCGTTTTATGGTAGGACAGACTACTTATCGCTATTGCGGCGAGCTAACTGCCTTAAGATATTACATCATTTGCTTGTGTGCAATTTCAAATTCTAATTCTAATTAGCATTTAGAGGTGGAGAAAGCCGCATACAATTTATCAAACTTTTCGACGATTAGGCAGTAAAGACTCTAACAAAATCATACATTTCAAAATATCTCTTTGTCTGACAATAAGAGAAACCTAAGAAGGAGATCACTTCTTCATCGAGTTGTGAAAGTGGTCAAGGATTTCAATCATTGTATAGTCTTCTATTCACTTGAGCTTCCCGGAAACTCAAAATTTTATCTGATGATATGTTTTCAAAAACAGCGTGACTCTAAGACAATATCAATCAAAATTGTAACTGTATTAGTAGTAGTAGTAGTAGTAGTAGTAGTAGTAGTAGTAGTGGTAGTAGTAGTAGTAGTAGTAGTAGTAGTAGTAGTAGTAGTAGTAGTAGTAGTAGTAGTAGTAGTAGTAGTAATAGTAGTAGTAGTAGTAGTAGTAGTAGTAGTAGTAGTAGTAGTAGTAGTAGTAGTAGTAGTAGTAGTAGTAGTAGTAGTAGTAGTGGTAGTAGTAGTAGTAGTAGTAGTAGTAGTAGTATTAGTAGCAGTAGTAGTAGTAGTAGTAGTAGTAGTAGTAGTAGTAGTAGTAGTAGTAGTAGTAGTAGTAGTAGTAGTAGTAGTAGTAGTAGTAGTAGTAGTTGTAGTAGTAGTAGTAGTAGAAGTAGTAGTAGTAGTAGTGGGGTGAAAAATCCAACCTCCCCTCCCCGCGGTGTCCCCTGGGGTAAGTGGTGCAGCAGCTGCCCGTAGGGCAGATGCATAGTACCACCGAGCTAACGAGGCAAGGGTCCTTTAGTTGGTGGCGCGACTAGTTGTATATTAGCCTTAAAACCCAATGCAATGAGTTCAAACACGCTGTGTTGCTGATCTTGACTTCGTCGATGATGTTGCCCTATTGGGCGTCTCTGATTCCGAAGTTCAAGCAAATCTACTTAGAATTGAATCTTTAGCCGAGGCTGTTGGCCTAATGATCAATGTTGGGAAGACAAAGAATATGGGTGTTAAATGCGAAAAACCCGGAGCTAGTGTACCCATTGCTCAAAGGAACGTGGAAGTTCTTACAGCAAACCGCAAAGGCCGTGTTGGGACTCTCATTGAGACCGAAAACCAATCCCGACTACTCATTGGCAGAGAGGTGCTGGTGGGCAAGAAGAAGAATGCGGGCTGGTTCGAGACACTAGCTGGTGAGAAACTGAGACTGAAAAGTTCAGCGGAGGCTGAGCTTGTGACAGTTAGCAGCGACGAGAGGTCAGTGGTTGCTGATCTAGTGTCTACGGCGAATAACAGATCATTTACGGTCTCTGATGACGATAAGTGTGTATGTTCAGGTTGTAAACGTCGCTTCGACACCGCAAGAGGCTGCAAAGTGCATGAAGCCAGATTCTGCAAGTCTAAGAATTTGAAGAGGGTCGAAGACAGCGCGTCAAAGTTTGTTGGGCTAGAGAAAAGCCTCACTTGTCAGAAGTGCACTAGGAAATTCGAAACTGTGAAAGGCAGACGAATTCACGAGTCACGATACTGCGGCAGAGAAAAGGCTGGAAGGTCTCGCATTTTCTCCTGCAATGTCCACGATCGAGATGGAGTGGAGTTCGAAAATGTAGACGCTTTCAAGTATCTCGGCTCTTTCGTGAGCTTGCAACATGGTGACCTAAAGGAAATCAGTCTCAAGCTGGCGGAAGAGAGACAGCGATTTGCGAGCTTTCAGAAGCTTTGGAAGAGCAAACAACTTAGTATTCCCCTCAAATGCAAGTTATACAGAGCTCTCGTGTTATCAGTGGTCTTATATAGCTCTGAAACGTGGACCATGAGCAAATCAACGCAACGGAAACTTGAGAGCTTTCACACCAGTTGTCTGCGAAGGATACTATGTTTTTCATATCTGGAGAGGGTGACAAATAAAGAAGTACTGGCTAGATCACGTATGTCGACACTTTCTGCAATGATCATGATTAAACGGTTGAAATGGTTTGGCCATATCCTGAGGATGAATGACGATCGTCTAGCGCTCCGAGCCTTCACCTGGGAACCGACAGAAAAATATCGATATGCTAAACGAGCTCCAGGGGGTCAACGCAAGACGTGGATTGATCAACTTGAAGAAAATTGCTCAAGGAACAACATGAGCTACATCACCTTACGACAGAAAGCGAAAAGAGAGTCTAAATCCCGCTTCAACAGTTTTGTCGAACAGCATTTCCTGGATTAAATAAACCCAGATAAGCTCAAACTTATATGCATTTTATTAACTTGTTTGTACTTATTGTCATTGTTCCTTTATTTCTTTATGGAATTTAAGTGTTCAAACAGTAGTAGTAGTAGTAGTAGTAGTAGTAGTAGTAGTAGTAGTAGTAGTAGTAGTAGTAGTAGTAGTAGTAGTAGTAGTAGCGGCATCAGCAGTAGTAGTAGTAGTAGTAGTAGTAGTAGTAGTAGTAGTAGTAGTAGTAGTAGTAGTAGTAGTAGTAGTAGTAGTTGTAGTAGCAGTAGTAGTAGTAGTAGTAGTAGTAGTAGTAGTAGTAGTAGTAGTAGTAGTAGTAGTAGTAGTAGTAGTAGTAGTAGTAGTAGTAGTAGTAGTAGTAGTAGTGGTAGTAGTAGTAGTAGTGGTAGTAGTAGTAGTAGTTGTAGTAGTAGTAGTAGTAGTAGTAGTAGTAGTAGTAGTAGTATCAGCGCGGGACCTTCCTCCTATATGGAGCAGCGGGGGTCCGTATCAGCGGGTGTCCGGGACGCCGCTCCTCGGTATGATCAACAACGTCCTATATGCAGAGCCTAGACTAGGGCCCTTAGACAGCGAGTACCGTGCTGGGAGGGTTGCTCGACATCCCTACTATTAGATAAGACCATAACTTTTAATTTTTTCGACGGAAAAATGCCCACTACCGGCCTAGTAGTGGACCCTAATATCGTGGGTGAGTAGACCTGGCTGCTACAACACTTTTTATCACAGTCGTCATTGATAATTTTTTTTCATAGGCTGATTTCTGCACTTTCCTAGGGCTCTTGAAAGTGATCTAAAGTTTTTCTGAAAGCTCTCTAGCATCACTACAATTTGTGTTTTCGGCTTTTTCGAAATTCAAGCTATAAAGATGGGCTAACTGTTTAGTAGTAGATTGGTGATTAGACCGCGCTGCTAGTGCTTATACGTGTATGAGATTCCCATTTTAGATTTTGGATGACTGTTTTTGCACCAATATCATTGTTTTGGCCCGGAAAGACACCCTAGTGTAGGAACTAGGTATCTAAAATCATTATTTGTGATACCTACATAGCGGTGGTTGTGGAAAAGAGAGGAGCCTACTGCTAATATTGAAGATAAAAATTCCTCTCATTTTCTACATGTTGCTGATTCACAACATGTTTTTCACTGTCTAGAGCTACAACCTTCGTGTAAAAACACTGCAAGAAAGGTTAGAAAATTTCTACAAGCCTCTGAGAGAGTTCTGTGCTCACTAATAGCAGTGACACCTGACACAAAAATTCATCAAAAAATATATCTCGTAGCCTACTGACAGCCACTACTGGGTAGTCACCCCACTACTTGCACTTACCCACTTGAAATATTGGTCTCTAATTCTGATCTCAATAGAAGACAAGATCTAGCTCCAATCATTATTTGTGATCTAGCCCCAATCATTATTTGTGATACCTACATAGCGGTGGTTGTGGAAAAGAGAGGAGCCTACTGCTAATATTGAAGATAAAAACTCCTCTCATTTTCAATTCCTCTCATTTTCAATTAACTTCTCCTCTTGCTCTCTTTCTATATACATGGGCTTTGAAACTGGTTGAAAACGGGCCAGGGACCCGACTGCTAGAGCAGTTTTCGAAATGCATAATCTGAGTAACATAATTGGCTATATAACAAAAGATAGGCTACGCAGTAGCTAAAGTAAATTTCCACAATAAACAGAGGTGAGCCTGCATAACAAGGATAGTAACACAATAGTAAGCTTAACACAACATCAAGATCAATATAAGACAAAGTAAGAATAACAAAAATAGCAGTAAAGTCTCGTCTCACCAGTTTTAGTAATCAAGTTTTTAGGTCTCTTACTCGGCCAGCCAATTAACCTGAGCCTTAAGTTTGTCATAGATTTTGTTTACGGTGTTTTTGTGGGGTGTTCTCCCCAGTTTTTCACGAATTGCCGCCGCACTCTGCTGCTTATTCGGGGTCGTCTTTATTTGAGCGAAAATTAATAGCAGACCTTTTTCGTCCGCTTTCCAGTTTAATCTACCAGAGAATTTATTTAAACTAGTAATAAACTCCTTCCTCCTTCTTTCTGGACGACAATCTGGAGCTTCCTAGCTGACACTGTGGACGAAAACACAGAGAAGTTCTCAACTAAGTCTGAGAAATCTTCTTGCTGCGAGTCAAAATCTTCTTCGTTGCCCTCACCACACCCATCTCCATCAGATTCAAGATAACGTGCCATTTCCTCTGCATCGAGGTCGCTATCATCTTCCAATGCGTCCACGTGTTGATCGTGTTTTTCCACCTCAAACATAGCCTTAACGTCCTCCTCATCCATATCCATATCAGCGAGGTGCTCTCTCACTTCTCTACTACAACTTGGTCCAGGATTTTGTTCGTACAAATGAGGAAAAATGGGTTCACCGGGCTCGCCACAATTGATATAGATGGTCTCTCTGCTCATCATGTTGAATTCTTCAGGCGTTAAGTTAGAGGGGATGGTTCTGATTCTCTCTGTCGGTAGGCGAAAAAGCTTCCCATATTCTTGCAGTACCTTCCCTGAGTTTAGTAAGTCCATCACGTAGTGTCTCGTTTCCATCTTGTCCTGGTGTGCAGTCTGATTTAAATGTGCTTGGTAGAGTTGTGGATTCTTTTCTTTTTGTCCATACATGTATGATGATATCACTCTTCTCATTGCTGTCGGGTTGAACTTTTTAGTGAGGAGGGACTTTGGTGCTATCTCACTGAGCGAGTCCTTGACGAAACGAGCGATGGATTTCTCTTTGTGGTTAAGGATTGTCGGGAATATATACAAAGGCTCCATTCCTGTCTCCTTCTTGAAGGCCGAAAACATTTTCTCGAACCACGGGACTTGAGGCACGGTGAGCTCAAACTTGACTGCAAATTAAGCACCTGTTTTGTGATCCGTTGAGTATACCGGTTCACTGCGTAGCAATGCTGGCCACTGTTCATGTTTCAAGTTCACAATTGGTCCCGGTCGGGTACCGGACAATGAATGAAAGTAAAAGAACACCAAACCCTTCAGAAACTTATATGAGTACTTATCAGAGGTCGGACTATCCAGGTGGTCCGTGACACACTGCAACATCTGTGCACACTCATCTGCCGACGGGGTCTCTTCTTTCTTCTTATTCATTAACAACACCTGATCTTTTTTCATCTGGTGTCTGTAGTCACTCGAAATTTCGCTCAGAACGTCCACCCAAATGTCGTAGGGAAGTCTGATCTGCTTTTGGTTGCGTTTGATGTACCTCAGGTACTTTTTTAGTACGACTATGAAAAGAACCATCGAACTAGCCTTGTAATTCCCATTGTTCTTGATCTCTTCAATAAATTTTCCTGCTTTCTCATGCCTCTTGAATTGGCTGGTCGTCACCCACAAGAGATTGAGATGGTGTTGGAAGGTCTTTGTGACGCGTTTATGAACAGCGTCCGTGCTATTAATTTTTCGGCTAGCTTTTTTCACTTGGTCCCGCACAAAATACTCAAGGAGTACTCCCCCATTCACCTCCGGTTCTCTGAGTTGAGATAATTCGTCTCGAGTGAATTCCGGCATCTCTCTGGGGTCCTTGGGGTTATTGATTCTGATTATATCGTTATCGAAATGATAACGGTGGCCGTTGAAAGCCTTTCTGTTCCTCTCATCTCCCTTCTTCTCATGGTCAGTTTGTTTGAGGAAGCGACGCAAGCACAGAGTGCAATCATATACTGGATCTTTGCATGATCCGGAACGATTAAAATGCCTTCAGCAATCCAAGAGATAAAGTCTGACACTTCTCGTCATGCGGTAGTGGGACTTCTGGTAGTGCTGGGCCATAGCGGCCAATTTTCTTCCGCACACATAACACCGGGACTTCTTGGTCACACGATGAACTCGGGGACTATCCAACTGTTGGATTTCGTCAAGGTCAGAAGCCTCTGATATCGGTTCGGCTAAAAAGAAAGTCAGAATGGATACCGTATATATAAATAGCAACGAAGTCTGACCTCACTAAATAAAAACTTACTGTAGATCAGGAGGCCATACGGCGTTCGGTGTGCACTTGTTTGAGAGTCTAGCTGGCTGTCCTCTTCATCCTCATTATTTCCACAATTCCTCTTCTTCTTTTTGGGTGTTGGTGGAACTAGCTTGGACCTCTTTCGTTTGGTAGTGGGAGCTGACGTGCTTGTACCAACAACTTGGGAACTCGAACCAATATAATCGTGGGTTTGCAATACAATTTCATGACCGGAAGGCTCCGACGTAAACGTGCAAATTGAGTTGTTCATGGAACAACAATCAAAACAACACTGAAATATGAAATATGTATTGCACAGACGGAAACACTAAAGTTTACCCAATGAGAGAGGAGCCTGCTGCTAATGGGCAAAACCCTGCAAAACCTGAATTCCCAATATGATTGATCTAAAAACGCAGAAACAGATGATATAATAGACAGGGAGTACAACACACTGACAAAAAAATAGTTTTCGCACACCCAAAACCGACTCAGAACCTACTTTCCAAAAAAAAATAGTTTTCACGGTATGAAACGTCGAAAACAGAAAATGCCCGACTACTTAGGGAGGGTTCTGCTACATTAGAAGAGATTTCAGAAACAATGTGTATTCAGAAAGTTTTTTCTGATCGATAGAGACCAAGACTGTCATGCGAACTTCCGGTTCCGTTCACTTATTCATCTCCGTTTTTTTAGCATGGAGGGTCCACCTATAAATTTTAACCGCGAGGATCGGCGACTACTGGAAATACCCTAGCAGTGGCGTAAAACCTCTAAGTAGTAGTAGTAGTAGTAGTAGTAGTAGTAGTAGTAGTAGTAGTAGTAGTAGTAGTAGTAGTAG